>NC_052156.1:83310226-83600597 GCF_902713615.1 Scyliorhinus canicula
TCTGACTTTCTGTCTTGTTGTCTTTTCTCTTGTCTCTCTGACTTGTCTGTCTTGTTGCCTCTTGTCTTGTCTTCTAGTCTTCTCTCGTCTTAAAATGGTGGCCAAATCATCCATGGATATACTCTTTGATATCTGTCTTAAGTGATCCGATCACACCCCAATATAATCCTAATTGGTTTAAGCTATATTCAAAACACATTTGATTTGATAAAAAGCCATCCATCCTCCCAATGCAACGCCACTTCCAATTGTTGCTTATCTGCAACAATTAAAACATTATGTCATCTCATCATGCTATTATTTCGAAAATATAAATGAAACTGTATTTTGGCACAGTCTAAAATGTTTCAGCTTGCATACGTTATGGAATGTGGTTCAGGCTGTTATCACAAGTGGCCAGAATTCAGAACAATGGAACCTTTGATTATACCACCTTAAAACCCATGGGATTTTGCTGCCGCCCTTGAAAGAATGTGATGTTTTTATCAGTGGTTCTGTTTTTCCCAAACACATGTCTGAGTTTGGAAGTTGTATATTTCTTTCATTTTAAAACTGGGATTTAATATTTCTGTCTTAAACAGTCTTCTTACCTATATTAAGTGTATTTAAAATACCTGACTTCTACACAGACCCTTCTGCTCAACCTAACAGCATTTGGCAAAATGGCAAACTGCAGACAGACCTAGCTCCTCCAATTAGTACATTATATGTATCCCACAAGATGTCCCATCACCTGCTCAGCTAGGACTAAACACAATCCCTCAAATTATCTATACCCCAGGGAACCATCCGAAATATAAACACTATTCCATTAGCCCTTTACAACAAAGTAAGTGGTTGGAATGAATGATTACCTCACTCTTGCAACACCTTAATTACAGCTTTAGCAGACCTACTACCTGTGTATCTTCAACCGGGGTTGTTTTTCTTAATATAAATTTAGAGTATCCAATTATTTTTTTTCCAATTAAGGGGAAATTTAGTGTGGCCAATCCAGCTAACCTGCACATCTTTGGGTTGTGGTATTATGGGCCAGGGTTTAGAGAACACCAAAGTATATCATGGAGTTCACATGACACACAACTTTAATAGATTTTGGTTCTGGAGAGCACAAGCGCCCCACTTTACAGTTGTGATGCAACAGAGATCTATAGTATTTTTAAACAAAAACAATGTTTATTCTATGAATCCAGTTAACATTTTATAAACACACAGTGAACGTCTTATCAACTACCAACACTGATACCCGCCCCGATGCAGTACTCTATAGTAACATTACCCGTAGTAACATTCCTAACAACATCCATAAGTCAAATACCGTTTTAACAAAGACAGTAGGTTTGCATTCCTTACAGAAACAGGTATTACTTTGAAATCATCAAGGGGTCTGGAGACATTCTTTAGCATGCAGAGAGAGAGAGAGAGACCAAAATACACGTCCTTGGTTTGAATGCAGCTCTGTAACTGAAGACAAAACTAAAACTCAGAGCCAAAAACAGCTACGAGCTCAAAACGAAAGTAAAAAGCAGAGCCAGAGCCCTGGAACACCTAGATAACAAAGATACCTATGTCAGACTCCTATTTATCGACTACAGCTCAGCCTTCAACACCATCATTCCTACGAAACCCGTCTCCAAACTCCTTGGCCTCGGCTCTTCCCTCTGCGACAGGCTCTGCGACTGGATCCTGAACTTTCTAACCCACAGGCCACAATCAGTAAAGATAGGCAACAACACCTCCCCCTACAATACTCCTTATACACCTTTGACTGTGTGGCCAAATTCCCCTCCAATTCGATTTTCAAATTTGCTGATGACACCACCGTAGTGGGTCGGATTTCAAACAATGACGAGACAGAGTACAGGAATGAGATAGAGAATCTGGTGAACTGGTGCGACGGCAATAATCTCTCCCTCAATGTCAACAAAATGTAGATCGTCATTGACTTCAGGAAGCGTAGTGGAGAACATGCCCCTACCTACATCAATGGGAATGAAGTAGAAAGGATCGAGAGCTTCAAGTTTTGAGGTGTACAGATCACCAACAGCCTGTCCTGGTCCGCCCCCATGCTGACACTATAGTTAAGAAAGCCCACCAACGACTCTACTTTCTCAGAAGATTAAGGAAATTTGGCATGTCAGCTACGATCCTCACCAACTTCTACAGATGCACCATAGAAAGCATTCTTTCTGGTTATATCACAGCTTGGTATGGAGCCTGCTCTACCCAAGACCACAGGAAACTACAAAAGGTCGTGAATGTAGTCCAGTCCATCAAGCAAACCAGCCTCCCATCCATTGACTCTATCTATAATTCCCGCTGCCTCAGAAAGGCAGCCAGCATAATTAAGGACCCCATGCACCCCGGATATACTCTCTTCCACCTCCTTCTGTCAGGAAAATGACACCAAAGTTTGAGGTCACGTACCAACCAACTCAAGAAGAGCTTCTTTCCTGCTGTCATCAGATTTTTGAATGGACCTACCTCGTATTAAGTTGATCTTTTCTCTACAACTTGCTGTAACTGTAACATTTTATTCTGCAGTCTCCCCTTCCTTCCCTATGTACAGTATGCATTGTTTCTACAGCATGCAAGAAACAATACTTTTCACTGTACACTAATACATGTGACAATAATAAATCAAATCAAAGCTTTGAGCTCAAAACGAAGGTAAAAAGCAGAGTCAGAGCCCAGCTCCACCCACTCAATGACATCACTGCAGCCACTTGCAAAGACAAACATTTCTTAAAGTGACATTCCCATGACACCTCCGCCCAAGAAAAAAAACCCATCAACTTTAATAGGGTTTCATTTTGCACCTTTTCACTTTCTTTTAAACAACATTGACAAATATACTTTTTTGTTGTAACAAAACAAAACAGGCAAATATTTATAATAACAGTCCATTTTAGTTCTTCTTCCTGCAACTGGAATCCCTCTTGATTGACAGTCTCTTTGGACAAGGAGGTCTCTGAATGATCCATCCATTTCTCTACGTCTCGGCATTTTTGTTTTAAGGTCAGATACTTCAGTTCAATACGATCACAGAGCCCCTTGTAATTCTCCAACACGAGCATTGATTAACACAGATTACAGGCCATCAAATGCCTGTTGACACTCCGCTGTCCACTGAAATTTGCTACGCTTCTTTAGCAAGTCCGTCAGTGGAGCGACCACACTGCTAAAATTTGGCACAAATTTCCAGTAAAATCCACTCAGACCAAAATACACGTCCTTGGTTTGAATGCAGCTCTCCAAGTAAAAACAAAACTAAAACTCAGAGCCAAAATCTGCTTCCAGCTCAAAATGAAAGTAAAAAGCAGAGCCAGAGCCCAGCTCCACCCACTCAATGACATCACTGCAGCCACTTGAGAAGACAAACATTTCTTAAAGTGACATTCCCATGACAGTGGGGTGAAACCATGCAGACACGGCGAGAATGTGCAAATTCCACAAAGACAGTAACCCGGGGGTCGGGATCGAACCCGGATCCTCAGCACTGTAGGCAGCAGTGCTACCCCGCTTCACCACCGTGCCATCCACTCAACTAGGGTTTTTGATAACATTACTGCAATAATGTTACTTACATTCATCACAATATTGTATATTTTATTTATTTTATATTATTGATTGATTTTAACATAGTTAACATAGAACATACAGTGCAGAAGGGGCCATTCGGCCCATCAAGTCTGCACCGACCCACTTAAGCCCTCGCTTCCACCCTATCCCCATAACCCAGAACCTAATCCCTCCTAATCTTTCTTGGTCACTAAGGGTAATTTATCATGGCCAATTCACCTAACCTGCATGTCTTTGAACTGGGAGGAAACCGAGCTCCCGGAGGAAACCCAACGAGACACTGGGAGAACGTGCAGACTCAGCACAGACAGTGACCCAGTGGGGAATCGAACCTGGGACCCTGGCGCTGTGAAGCCACAGTGCTACCCACTTATGCTACCGTGCTGCCCTATTATTTTGCCATTTATTCCAGCTAGGATGCACAAATCTGTACATGCATGGTATAGTATTTTAACTCGTACATATTTTTTTCTGGGTGAGAACTCTCCAAAGGAACCCAATGCTCAACATTGATTCCTCCGTGAACCCATGATTCACTTAATGTTGTAATTTTTAAGAACGTAGCTGCGAATTTAAGTGAGGACTCCCTGTACAAAAATATTTCTCCATTGTTCAGCAAATTTTCTTTTATAAAATATCTTTCACTATTATTCCTTAGCTGTTTAGCAATCAGCATTTGAGGCCAATTTAATCTGTGCTTTGGTTTCCTCTATGTAATATTCATTATCTTTTTTATCAAACATGCTCTTGAATTGACTTGAATTTGACTAGCTTATTGACTGCCTTCTTAAACCCTTGTCCCCTCCACCCTCATCTCCAATGATAAGTGTGAGGAGGTCACAAATTTCTTTGTCACTAAGATCAGACCATCTGATGAGCTGCCTCCTGCTTCCATGCCCAAAGCCTCCTCAACCTCCCCATTGCACTGCCCATGAAATGCACCTTTTTCCAATTTCTCTCCCAACACCCTCTCCAAACTCATATATTCCATGAGACCACCTCCCGTTCCCTCTGCCCTATTTCCACAAAACTGCTGACCACCCAGTTTCCCCTCCTGACCCCGTGGTAGCCAATGTTGTGTTTCCCCAATAAAAGATTATTATTATAATCATCAATGTCCCGGCTCTGGGTCACTGTCTGTGTGGAGTTTGCACATTCTCCCCGTGTTTGCGTGGGTTTCGCCCCCACAACCCGAAAGATGTGCAGAGTAGTGAATTGGCCACGCTAAATTGCCCCTCAATTTAAAAAAAAAAAAAAAATGAATTGGGTACTCTAAATTTATAAAAAAAAAAAAAAAAATAATCATCAATGTCCTTTTTCTCGCTGAAGTTCTTGAACGTGTTGTCACACCCCAAATCCACGCTTGTCTTTCCCTGAACTTGTTTGAATCCCTCCAGAGGGTTTCCACCTCGACCACAGTCCCGAAACAGCTCTTATCAAAGTTACAAATGATATTCTGCATGACTGTGACAAAGGTAAACTTTTCCTCCTCGTCCTTCTCGAACGTGGCTACCACCTTTGACGTGGGTGACCATTTCATCCTTCTTCAAAGCCTCTCTACCGCACACTGACTGCAGTCTTTAATTTATTTCTGTGAGACCTCCCTCTCTATTTCAGTCCACATGAAGACCAAAAGTCTATTCACAGTCACCACAGCTGCTCTGGCCATTGTTTGTTGCACCTTTTTCCCCGTAAGGTCAATGTGAGCCCCCTGTCCCCATAGCAATCAAGCCACCATGGCTTGTTGTCAGGCAGATTTAAGAGCAGATTACATGACCCCCTTTATTTCTCAATTTACGTTAAGTTAAAGAGACACAGTTCCAAAACATAAAATCTTCATACTCGTAACAAGACTGCGTTTGTTTAATAATGACGGTTGTACCTGTACGGCCTAGAATAATACTTGCTTTATTTTTATGTAACTGATAATTGGTTAAGTTCAAATTAATTTCCAAAATTCTAGCAAAAAGGTTATAAACAGTAGATGATTCAAAATATTGATATGATATCCTCAGTGAAATGCTGGAGCTAATTTGCACACAGCTAGCTCTCATAATGAGATAAATGAGCAGAGAACTATTTGGTGATGTTAGTGGGGAATTAAGTATTCTTGAGGATGCCAGGGACAATAACCTAACTTCTCTTTGAATAGGTGCCGTGGAATTTGTAACCACCTGATAGGGCCGAAATCTCATCTGACAATGCATCGGCTGCATCTATATATCTCGCAAAATGCTGACATCACGTCATTCATCCCCACTGATCCTCTTGCACCCCATTTACAATTCAAATTGATTTCTGAGAGGCATTATGTTGTTAGGATACCGGATCAGGCCCCACATTTTGTGAGAATACTGGACAAGAACTCCAAACATTTTTTTTAATTTGTAAAATTATGAGGAAAGGATACTTCGCCACAGGAGTGATGACTGACCAATTGGTATATTTCATGTTACAAACAACTTTAATTTAAAAACATAATCAAATTAACATTAGAGAAATAGGTTGTACAATAATCAGTTAAAACAGTTCTTAAACAAAAGAAAAAACTGAACTTACTATCCATACCGCTACTACTCCAATTAAGCATTACTGTTCAAGTGCTACTTGTAAATAAGTTAACAAAACAGATTACTTTCTTAGCCATGTACAGACTTTTGGAGAGAGAGACCCTTTCAGGACCAGATAGAGTACACTTCTGTCTGTCAGACCCAAATCCTACATCAAATTGCAAAACTACAGACAGGCCTGGACCGTCCCAAGCATTACATCACCCATCCCACTATGTCCCATGACCTGTTTAGCTAGGACTAAACACCACTCACCCATAAATTATCTATACTCCAGGGAATCTCCAGAAACAAAAACATGAAACCATTAGCCCTTTATCTCTAACCAAGTAAGTGGTTGGAATCCATCACATTTTACGACGTCTTAATTACAGCTTTAGCAGACATACTGCCTGTATGCATTTTAAACATGGTTTTAATAACATTACTGTACCAGAATATAAATATGATGCCTAACAATATAGATAGATGTTTACAGCATGGAAACAGGCCCTTTGGCCCAGCTGGTCCACGTTGCCCATTTTCTGACATTAAGTCTCATTTGTCCACATTTGGCCCATATCTCTCTATACCATATCTATATTGATCACAGTACATAATCATGGATTTGGATTTAAACATTAACTCACAGGTCTAATCTTATGCTGCAGGTAAATGTAAGAGTAAGTAGAAAGATAGAAGATTGGAGCAGGCCATTCAGCTATTCTAGCCTGCTCCGATATTCAACATGATCATGGCTGATCAGAGTTATCCTCCAGTGTTCTCCCCATACCACTTGACACCTTTAGAGTCTAGAGTAATCCCACCTTTGTCATTTGTAATTTTTTTTTCAATTTTGCATCACAGGCTTTGTAATCCTCTGTCAACCGACATCATTGTCGACCCGATGTGTGGAACTGCAGCTATACCGATCGAGGTAAGGAGTTGAAGGTAAAGGTTTAGTGCAGAGCATTGTGGCTCAAGCAATCCATCCAGTATTTTATCTCCTACACTGAATCTCACACCGATACAAATTTCAAGTCAGCTATGGGCACGTTCTCGGGTTCAGTGGTATCAATTGTTCAAGAAAGCCGATCCCATGCCCCTCTGTTTTAGAGTTGGCTTGCACTGCCAAATACTTAGGAATCTTCTACTGACCTGTTTCCTCACCCCATCCCCCCAGTACTTCCTCTGTCTCTATCTCTCTCTCCCGTTCACTTTCTCTCCGTCTTCCTTTATTTCCTCTGCATCACTCTTCCTCCCTCCTCCTTGCATTCTCTCCTTCATGCTTGTCCTTCCATGTTAGCTGAAGCTGAACTATAGCATTTTCATCCCCGAGTCAGATGGTTATGGAAAAACTGCCCAACGCGCCAGTGCAGCACTGAGGGAGCGGTGCATTGTTGAGGGTGCTATCTTTCGAATGAAACTGCATCTTCCCCCTCAGGTGGATGTGAAAGATCCCATAGCCACTATTTCAAAGACAAATGAGGAGTTATTCCATCTGACCTGGTCAATTAGCCTGCAACTAACATCAGAAAACTGCTGTGCTGAAATTAGTTTCTGTGTTGCCTACATCATGACACGGACTACACGTAGGAAGCATTCATTGGCTGTGCCGTATACTACTTTGGTTGTGAAAGGTACTGTAGAAATGCTTTTGCATTTCTTTCTCTCCCTTCTTTTTCTCTCAATTTTTACTTTACGTTCTGCAAACTGTAATCACACTTCACAGCCAAAGTCAGACCACAAATAGTTAAGTATATAAGCTGTGGGTCAGAAGGGGAATGCTACCACAATGTCTCCTTTCAATGCTGGTTGTGAAGCGTTCAGAAATGAATCTGATCAACTGTTTACAGTCAGCCACATTTCACAAGGTGGACCTATGAGGATATCGGGCAACATCCTGTGTATAACTGGGAGGAGACCAAGTCTGTTTTTTTTGTTATTCATTCATGGGACATGGGCATCTCAGGCTGAGCCAGCATTGCACATCCCTAACTGCTCTTGAGGGGCAGTTAAGAGTCAGCCACATTGCTGTGGTCTGGAGACACAGGTAGGCCAGATCAGGTGAGGTTAGCAGATTTCCTTCCCTAAAGGACATTAGTGAACCAGATGTTTTTTCCAACAATCGACAATGGTTTCATGGTCATCATTAGACTTTTTAATTCCAGATTTTGAATTTAAATTGCATCACCTGCTGTGGTGAGATTCGAACCTTGGTACCCAGATCATTATTTATTCTTTTTTTAATATTTTTATTCTCCTTTTTTACATTTTCTCCCAAATTTACACCCTCCAACAATAAACAATAATTAGTAACAAATGTAATGTCAATCCCCATATCGATAATAACAATCTCATCCTCACACCAAACAACATCCCGTATGTTAACATCAACAAATAGGGCAGCATGGTGGCGCAGTGGGTTAGGCCTGCAGTTTCACGTGCCGAGGTCCCAGTTCGATCCCGGCTCTGGGGCACTGTGTGTGGAGTTTGCACATTCTCCCCGTGTTTGCCTGGTTTCGCCCCCACAACCCAAAGATGTGCAGCTAGGTGGATTGGCCATGCCCCTTAATTGGAAAAAAAAACTAATTGGGTAGTCTGAATTTATTAAAAAAAAATAAACAAAAACAAAGGGGAGGAAAGAATTGGGGATATATATAAGTGGCTGGGGGAGCAGGGAGGCGAGCGGGTGGTGAAGATCAAGGAGAAATGGGAAGCGGAGTTGGGAATGGAGATCAATTGGGGAGTATGGAGTGAGGCACTGCGAAGGGTAAACGGGACCTCCTCTGGTGCAAGGATGAGCCTGATACAGTTTAAGTTGGTGCACAGGGCGCATATGACTCGGACGAGAATGAGTGGGTTCTTTCATGGGGTAGCAGATGAGTGTGAGAGGTGTGGGTGGGGGGCCAGCGAATCATGTGCACATGTTTTGGGGTTGTGAATAATTGGGAAGATTCTGGGCAGAAGTGTTCGCAGTCTTAGCCAGGACAGTGGAGGACCCAGACCCTTTGGTTGCGATATTTGGAGTTTCAGAGAAGTCGGAGCTCATGGAGAGGAGGAAGGCCGATGTCTTGGCCTTCGCCTCTCTGAATGCACGGCGACAAATTTTGCTGGAGTGGCGGTCAGCAGCGCCACCGGGGGTAGCAACATGGTTTTTTTTTGTTTTTTTGAACTGGTGACAGGTCTCCATTTTTTTTTTAATAAACAATATTATTGAGGTAGTTTTTGGCTTTATAAACAGTTACAGACATCATCAGAAAGAAAGCAAAAAAGACAAAAATGTGCAAACATCCACGTACTTTCAATACTTCCATCGTAACATATTGCACAAGCCCGCTCCCCTCCCACCGGTACTACCCGCCATATTTTCCCTCCTACTCTACTACCCCCCCCCCCCCCCCCCCCCCCCCGGACTCAAAGAAGTCAATAAATGGTTGCCACCTCCGGGTGAACCCCTGCACAGATCCCCTCAAGGCGAACTTAATTTTTTTCCATCCCCAGGAAACTCGACATGTCCGCAAGCCACCACTCAGTCTTCGGGGGCTTTGAGTCCCTCCACGCCAATAATATTCGTCGCCGGGCTATCGGGAGCAAAGGCCAAAACATCGGCCTCTTTCTCCCCCTGGACGCCCGGGTCTTCCGAAACCCTAAAAATTGCCACCCCTGGACTCATCACCACCCTTGTTTTTAGCACCTGGGACATGACCCCCGCAAATCCCTCCCAGTACCCCCTCAGCTTAGGGCATGCCCAAAACATGTGAACGTGGTTCGCTGGTCCTCCCGCGCACCTAGCGCATTTGTCCTCTATCCCGAAAAATTTGCTCATCCGAGCCACCTTCATATGGGCCCGGTGAACGACCTTAAATTGGATCAGCCCGAGCCTAGCACATGTCGCGGTCGAATTTACCCTACTCAGGGCCTCTGCCCACAGCCCATCCTCTATTTCCCCGCCTAGCTCCTCCTCCTCCTATTTAAGTTTCAGTTCCTCTGTCTGGGACTCTTCCTCCCTCATGAGCACCTTATATATACCCGAGACTCTGCCCTCCCCTTCTTCCCTCCTAGAGACTATTCTGTCGAGGATCCCCATTGGCGGGAGGCGTGGGAAAGATGAGACCTGTCTACGAACAAAGTCCCGCAACTGTAGGTATCTAAAATCATTTCCCCTTACCAACCCAAATTTCCCCTCCAAGCTCCTCAAACTCGCGAAGCTCCCTTCCAGGAACATATCACCCACCCTTCCCGCCCCTGCTCGCCGCCATACTCGGAACCCCCCATCCATACTGCCGGGGGCAAACCGATGGTTGTCGCAGATTGGCGCCCGGACAGACGCCCCCATCTCCCCCACATGCCTCCTCCACTGGCCCCATATCCGCAGGGTCGCCACCACTACCGGGCTGGTGGTGTACTTGGCCGGCGGCAGCGGTAGAGGAGCCGTGACCAGGGCTTCAAAGCTGGAGCCCCTGCACGAAGCCGCCTCCACCCGCTCCCAAATAGACCCCGTACCCACCATCCACTTCCTTATCATTTTAAATAATTTTTATTGAAATTTTTACAAAATATAAACATCTTAGCTCTATTAACATAACACCCCATGAACAATACCCCCCAGCTTCAAGAGCAACTTCAAACAAAAGAAAGAACAACAACAAAGAAAAAGAACAAAGAAAAAAAAACAAACGAGAGAGATAGCACCCTCCACAGTCCCCCCCCCAATCCTTCCCCCCCCCCGGGTTGCTGTTGCTGTCGGCCTATTTCCCTACCGTTCCGCCAGGAGGTCCAGAACCGGCTGCCGCCGCCTGAAAAACCCTTGTACTGATCCCCTCAGGGCAAATTTCACCCTCTCCAATTTAATGAACCCCGCCATATCCGAGATCCAGGCCCCCACGCTTGGGGGCCTAGCATCCTTCCATTGGAGCAAGATCCTCCGCCGGGCTACTAGGGATACAAAGGCCAGGACCACGGCCTCTATCGCCTCCTGCACTCCCGGCTCCACTGCAATCCCAAAAATTGCGAGTCCCCAGCCTGGCTCGACCCTGGACCCCACCACCCTCGACACTGTCTTTGCTACCCCCTTCCAAAACTCCCCTAACGCTGGGCACGCCCAAAACATATGGGCGTGGTTCGCTGGGCTCCCCGAGCACCTAGCACACCTGTCCTCGCCCCCGAAAAACCTACTCATCCTCGTCCCAGTCATGTGGGCCCTATGCAGCACCTTGAACTGTACGAGGCTAAGCCTCGCACAGGAAGAGGAGGAATTCACTCTCTCCAGGGCATCCGCCCACGTCCCCTCCTCAATCTCCTCCCCCAGCTCCTCTTCCCACTTCCCCTTCAGTTCCTCCACCGAGGCCTCGTCTACCTCCTGCATTACCCGGTATATGTCTGAGATCCTCCCTCCTCCGACCCACACCCCCGAGAGCACCCTATCCCGCACCCCTCGTGGGGGCAGCAAGGGGAACCCCTCCACCTGCTGCCTGGCAAACGCCCTCACCTGGATGTACCTAAACATGTTCCCCGGGGGGAGCCCAAACTTCCCCTCCAACTCCCCCAAGCTCGCAAACCTCCCCTCCACAAACAGGTCCCTCAACCTCCTAACCCCTGCCCTGTGCCAGCCCACAAATCCGCCATCAATCCTCCCTGGGACAAACCGATGGTTCCCCCGTACCGGGGCCTCCATAGAGCCCCCCATTTCTTGCCTGTGCCGTCTCCATTGCCCCCAAATTTTGAGGGTAGCCGCCACTACCGGGCTCGTGGTATACCTCGTTGGAGGGAGCGGCAACGGCGCCGTTACTAGCGCTTCCAGGCTCGTGCCCACACAAGACGCCGCCTCCATCCTCTTCCACGCTGCCCCCTGCTCGTCCATTTCCCACTTACGCACCATCGCTGCGTTGGCCGCCCAGTAGTACCCACAGAAATTGGGCAACGCCAGCCCCCCGCCATCCCTGTCTCGCTCCAGGAACACTCTTCGAACCCTCGGAGTCCCACGCGCCCACACAAATCCCGTGATACTGCTGTTGACCCTCCTGAAAAAGGCCTTCGGGATAAGGATGGGGAGGCACTGGAACAAGAACAGAAACCTCGGGAGCACCATCACCTTGACAGACTGCACCCTCCCCGCCAGTGACAGCGGTAACATATCCCATCTCTTAAACTCCTCCTCCACCTGCTCCACCAATCTTGTGAGGTTGAGCTTGTGCAGGGCCCCCCAGCTCCTCGCCAACTGGACCCCTAGGTACCTAAAACTCTTCCCTGCCTGCTTCAATGGGAGCCTACCAATCCCCTCCTCTTGATCCCCCGGATGCACCACAAACATCTCACTCTTGCCCAGGTTCAGCTTATACCCCGAGAAACCCCCGAATTCCCCAAGAATCCTCATCACCTCCGGCATCCCCCCTACGGGGTCCGCCGCATACAGCAACAGGTCGTCCGCGTACACCATCACTCGATGCTCCTCCCCACCCCGCACCAGGCCCCTCCAGTTCCCTGACTCCCTCAGTGCCATGGCCAGGGGCTCAATCGCCGACGCGAAGAGCAAGGGGGACAGGGGGCACCCCTGTCTCGTCCCCGATGCAGGCGAAAGTACTCCGACCTCCTCCTACTCGTGGCTACACTTGCCATCGAGGCCTCGTAGAGCAGCCTCACCCACCGGGTAAACCCCTCCCCAAACCTCTCCAACACCTCCCACAAGTACTCCCACTCAACCCTATCGAAGGCCTTCTCCGCGTCCAACGCCACCACTATCTCCGCCTCCCCTTCCACCGCCGGCATCATAATGACATTGAGGAGTCTTCGCACGTTTGTGTTCAGCTGCCTTCCCTTCACAAACCCCGTCTGGTCCTCATGTATGACCCCCGGCACGCAATCCTCTATTCTAGTGGCCAGGATCTTTGCCAGCAGCTTAGCATCGGCGTTCAGCAGCGAAATCGGCCTATATGATCCACACTGCAGAGGGTCCTTGTTCCGCTTCAGGATCAAGGAATCAGCGCCCGTGACATAGTTGGGGGCAGAGCCCCCCCCCCCCCCCCCCCCCCCCCCCCCCTCCCTTGCCTCGTTAAAGGGCCGGACCAACAGGGGGCTCAACAGGTCCAAATACTTTTTATAGAATTCAGCCGGAAACCCGGCCAGCCCCGGCGCCTTCCCCGACTGCATGCTCCCTATCCCTTTGACCACCTTCTCCAACTCGATCGGCACCCCTAGTCCCTCCACCTGCTCCTCTTCCACCCTCGGGAATCGCAACTTGTCCAGGAAGCGCCCCATTCCACCCTCCTTCACCGGGGGTTCAGACCGGTACAGTTCCCCATAGAAGTCCCTGAAGACCCCATAGAGCTCTACCCCCCTCCGCACCACCTTCTCAGCTCTATCCGTCACTCCCCCAATCTCCCTGGCCGCGTCTCGCTTCCGGAGCTGGTGCGCCAGCATCCTGCTCACCTTCTCCCCGTGTTCCTCCACTGGGCTTCCGCCTTTCTGGTCGTCAGTAGGTCAAATCTGGCCTGAAGGCTACGCCTCTCCCCCAGCAATCCCTCCTCTGGGGACTCCGCATATCTCCTATCCACCTGCACCATCTCCCCTATCAGTCTTTCCCTTTCCCTCTGCTCCCCCCTCTCCCTATGGGTTCGGATGGAGATCAATTCCCCCCTCATCAACCGCCTTCAATGCCTCCCAAACCGTCCCCACCCGAACCTCCCCGTTATCATTGACCTCGAGGTATCTCTCAATACACCCCCGGACCCTCCCGGCCACCTCCTCATCTGCCATCAGCCCCACCTCCATGCGCCAGAGCGGACGTTGGATCGATCCAATGGGGGATCCAGTACTGTGTTAAAGTCTCCCCCCATGATCAGGCCCCCCGCCTCCAGGTCCGGAATGCGGCCCAACATACGCCGCATGAACCCCTCATCGTCCCAATTTGGGGCATAAACATTCACCAACACTACCCGCTCCCCCTGCAGCTTGCCACTCACCATCACGTACCTCCCGCCACTGTCAGCCACCACCTTCAACGCCTCAAACGACACCTTCTTCCCCACCAGGATCGCCACCTCCTTACTCCTCTCATCCAGCCCTGAGTGGAATACTTGGCCCACCCACCCCTTTCTCAGCCGGACCTGGTCCACCACCCTCAGGTGTGTCTCCTGGAGCATGGCCACATCCGCCTTCAGTCCCTTCAGGTGCGCAACTACTCGGGCCCTTTTGACCGGCCCATTCAGCCCTCTCACATTCCAGGTTATCAGCCGGATCCGAGGGCTCCCTGCCCCCTTCCCCTGCCGATTAGCCATACCCCATCCCTTGCCCACCCCCGGCCAGCGTCCCACGCTCTGCCAGTTCCCCACGGCGGCAACTCCCCCCCCCCCCCCCCCCCCCCCCCCCCCCCCAGCACCCCCTGCGTCCTCCAGCTCCTTCCTGACCGTTTCAGCAGCAACCCGGTACCCCCCCCCCCCCCCCCCCCCCCCCCCCGCCGGCTAGGGCCCCTCCTAACCGCGGCCCCCCGTCGGCAGCACTCCCGTGAGCCAGCTATCTTCTGCTGACCCCGGCGGCTCCCGCCCTACTTTCGGCTCCTCCCAATGTGGGACTGCCCCCCCCCCCTTGCGCGGGAAAAGAAAAACCCGCCCCCTCCCTCTCCCAGCGCAGAAAGCCCGCGCTTTCGCCCTGTCGGGCCCCGCCTCCTCCAGGGCCACTCCCATTGTCAGTCCCCCCCACCAGCTCCCCGAACACCCCGTTTACCCCTCAGTCCGAACCCATCCACCCAACTCCTGCTTGAAAACCCATTAAAAAAAACACCCGTACGACCTCACCCCACCCACCCTAAGGCCACCTCACATCTTACCCTAAACCCCGCAAATACACATACAGTATAAATAAATACAGTATTCTACAGCATCCCCCATCCGTGGGACCCTCAGTCTGAGTCCAGTTTCTCGGCTTGCACGAAGGCCCATGCCTCCTCCGGGGACTCAAAGTAGTGGTGTCAATCCTTATAGGTGACCCACAGACGCGCCGGCTGCAGCATTCCAAACTTCACCTTCTGTCTGTGGAGCACCACCTTCGTCCGGTTAAACCCGGCCCTCTGCCTCGCCACTTCCGCACTCCAGTCCTGGAAGATCCGCACCTCCATGTTCTCCCATTTGCTGCTCCGCTCCTTCTTGGCCCACCGGAGCACACACTCACGATCCACGAACCGGTGGAACCTCACCAACACTGCCCGCAGCGGCTCGTTCGGCTTGGGCCTCCTAGCCAGAATTCTGTGGGCCCCCTCCAACTCCAGGGGCCCCTGGAAGGACCCAGCCCCCATCAGCGAGTTCAGCATCACCACCACATAGGCCGCTAGGTCCGACCCCTCCAGCCCCTCCGTGAGGCCCAGGATCCGTAAATTCTTCCTCCTCGACCGGTTGTCCAACTCCTCGAACCGCTCCTGCCATCTTTTATGGAGCGCCTCGTGCACCTCCACCTTCCCCACCACGGCCACGACCTCGTCCTTCCTTTCGGCGGCCTGCTGCTGCAGCTCCCGGATCGCTGCCCCCTGGGCTGTCTGGGTCTCCATCAGTTCCCTGTTGGTTACCTTGATGGACTCCAGCAGCTCCACTTTCAAATCCTGGAAGCAGCGCAGCAGAATCGTCTGCTGCTCTTGGACCCACTTCTTCAGCTCCGCGAAACTTTCGGTGGCCGCCATTTTGTTTTTTGGGTCCCGAATTTTTCCAAGTGTTTTTTCTCCCGAATCTCTCCCTGCCCCGCTCCTGGTCTGCACCATGGGACTACTGGGGCGACTCCTGGCCACTTCCCCCGTCGGGATTTGCCTCCTCAGCTCTGTTGGGGGCCTTTAAAAAGGCCCCGAAGTCCGTTGATCTCGGGAGCCGCCGAGCGTGCGGCTCAGCTGTTCATTGCCGCCACCGGAAGTCCGGGTAGCAACATGGTTGGGTGACCTGTATGACTTCCTGCGGTTGGAGAAGATAAAGTATGAGTTAAGGGGCTCAGCAGGAGTGTTTTGAGAAAAGGTGGGGGATGTTTGTGACCATGTTTGAGGAGCTGTTTGTCGCTGGGGGTGGTGATGGGGAGGAGGGGGGTGAAAAAGGAGGAAAATGTGTACAAACTGTATGGCTGATTGTTGGGAAGAATGTTTCCCGGGGTGTTTATTTGCTGTAACTACTTTGATACAAGTTTGAATAAAATGCGTTTTTTTAAAAAAAGGAATCAGGAATTACCCATAGTCACCATTAACACATACAGTCCACCCCCCGAATGTTGAATGTAATCCAATTCTCGAAAGTGCATAATGAATTATGCCCATGAATTGTAGAATCCTTCTATTCTTCCATTCAGTTCAAATTTGACCTTCTAGGAGTTGAGAATTCCAGCAGGTCCCCCGCCACGCCAGTGCACAGGGTGGAGAGGTTGATCTCCATCCCAACAGGATCCACCTTCAGGCGATCAATGAGGTGAAGGCTACAACATCTGCCTCCGCACCCATTTCCAACCCGGCTGGTTCGACACCCCGAATATGGCCTCCCGAGGGCCCGGGTCCAGTTTCACATGCACCACTTTAGAGATGAGCCTAAAAACCACTTTCCAGTAATCCCCCAGCTTTGGACAACACCTCCTCCATACCCTCTCCCAACTCTTCCTCACACTTTGCCCTGATCCCATCCAGCTGTGCCTTCTTCCGAAATAGCTCGGTAAACCGCCAACGCTAACCCCTTCTCCAGTCCCCCTCCTCCAGCATTGTGGAAGCCGGCTCTACCGGGAAGCTATATATCTCCTTTCTGGCAAAGTCTCGAACCTGCATGTGTCTAAATATTTCCCCCTGCTCCAGCCCATACTTTGCTCCCGGCTCCTTCAATCCTGCAAACCGACCCCCAAGAAACAAATCTTTTAGTGTCCTAATTCCTTTCTCCTCCCAGCCCTGAAATTTCCATCCCATTGCCCTGGCTCAAATTAATGGTTCCCCCGAATTGGCATTTCCCTTGACCCTGCTGCCCCCAACCCGAAGTGCTGGCGGAACTGCCTCCAAATTCTCAACGAAGCTATTACTACAGTACCGAACTCCGAATATTTTCCCTGGGCTGTCGGGAGCGGCGCTGTTGCTAGCACCTTCCATCCCGACCCTCTACACAAACTGTCCTCCAATCTGACCAACTTGGAGACAATCCCTCTGACCCAGCTCCATATCTTCTCCACATTTGCCGCCCAGTAATAATACATCAGGTTTGGGAGACACAAACCTCCTGCCTGTCTGTAGTAGCACCTTTCAAATTCTGGCCACCTTCCCTCCCCATTTATTCTCTCTGAAAAAAAGCCTTTGGCAGGAAAATCGGCAGGCATTGGAAAATAAACAGGAATCAGCTTCCACTCTCCCTACCAAAGTAGAAATGTTGCACCTCAGGAGGCCCCCCCCCCCCCCCCCCCCCCCCCGGCAATCCCGAGCAACCTGCACCCCCAGGTATCTAAAGTGAGTCATTGCCCTACAGAACGGCAGCCCCCCCCCCCCCCCCCCCCCCCACAGCCGCGATTGTCTCACTCTTGTCTCGATTTAATTTGTACCCCAAGAAAGACCCAAACTAAGAAAGCAGCTCCAGTATTCCCCCTATTGACACACTCTGTTCCGCAGCTGCCACCTTCCCTATCGCCTCCTCAAACATCCCCACCATCAGCAGTACCAGCTTACCTTTGAATTTTTATAATATTCCACCGGAAGCCCATCCGGCCCTGCCACCTTCCCCGACTGCATCCTCAGAATTGCATCTTTTATCTCCTGCTACACTATCACCTCTTCTTTTTTTTTAATAAACATTTTATTGAGGTGTTTTTGGTATAGAAACAACAACAAAATAGACAAGATGCATGAAACCATAAACCTGGTGCAAAAACCGCCCGTCTGCTGACAATTAATTTTCCGCAATGAAGTCGAAGAACGGTTGCCATCTCCGGGTGAACCCTAAATGAACCTCTCAAGGTGAACTTAATTTTCTCCATACAGAGTAAGCTAGCCATGTCCGATAGCCAGGTCTCCGACTTCAGGGGCTTTGAGTCCCTCCATGCCAATAGTATCCGTCTCCGGGCTACCAGGGAAGCAAAGCTAGAACATCGGCCTCTTTCTCCTCCTGGATTCCCGGATCTTCTGACACCCCAAAAAGCGCCATCCTTGTTTTTAAAACCTTGGACATGACGTTCGCAAACCCCTGCCAAAATCCCCGAAGCTTTGGACATGGTCCAAAACATATGAACATGGTTCACTGGTCCTCCCGCACATTTTGTGCACCTGTCTTCCACCCCAAAGAATCTGCTCATCCAGGCCACTGTCATGTGAGCCCAGTGCACAACCTTAAATTGGATCAGGCTGCGCCTGGCACATGTTGCAGACGTGCTGACTCTACTCAACGCGTCTGTCCATTAACTATCCTCCATCTCACCTCCCAGCTCCTCCTCCCACTTACACTTCAGCTCCTCGGTCTTCATCTCCTCCGACCCCATAAGCTCCTTATAGATGTCCGAGACGCTCCCCTCCCCTACCCACCCTCTGGAAATTACCATGTCATGAATCCACCTTAGCGGTAGGAGCGGGAAGGTTGACACCTGTTTACGAAGCAAGTCCCACACCTGCAAACATCTGAATTTGTTTCCCATCACCAGCCCAAACTTTTCCTCCAGCGCCCTCATACCCGGAAAGCTGCCCTCTATGAACACATCCCCCATCACTCCCCATCCATACTCCCCAGGGCAAACCGGTGGTTATCACAAATTGGGGCCCAGACCGATGCTCCCACATGCCGCCTCCACTGGCCCCAAACTCTCAGGGCCGCCACCACCACGGGGCTGGTGGAGTAATGCCCTGGCAGGAGCGGCAGAGGCGCAGTTACCAACGACCCCAGACTGGTGCCTTTGCAAGAAGCCCCCCCCCCCCACCCACTTCCTGATCATGTTATGTTAGCCGCCCAATAATAATTGCTAAAATTTGGCAGTGCCAGCCCGCCGCTCTCCCCGGCTCCGCTCGAGCATTACCTTCCTTACCCACGGGGTCTTGCCCGCCCAGACAAAGCGCGTGATCACCCTGTTGACCCGCTTAAAAAAGGACCGCAGAATAAAAATGAGGAGACATTGAAATATAAATAGGGACCTCAAGAGGACCGTCATTTTCACCATTTGTACCCTCCGGCCAGCGACAACGGGAGCGTGTCCCATCTCCGGAAATCGTCCTTCATTTGGTCTACTAGCCAGGCCAGATTCAATTTATGCAGCTGGTCCCATTCCCCGCGCCACTTGGATACCCAGGTACCTAAAACTACCACTACTGACCTAAAAGGCAGCTTCCCCAGTCGCCCCTCCTGTCCCCTCGCCTGAACCACAAACATCTCATTCTTATCCATGTTTAGCTTATACCCCGAAAACCGGCCGAATTCCCCAAAAATCTTCATTATTTCCTCCATCCCGTCTACTGGGTTCGAAACGTACAGAAGCAGATCATCCGCATGGAGCGAAACCCTGTGCTCCCCGCACCCCACCCCCCGGGCCAGTCCCCTTCAGCCCCTTCAATCTCTCAGAGCAATTGCCAACGGCTCTATAGCCAGCGGAAACAACAGTGGGGAGAGGGGGCATCCCTGTCTCGCCCCCCCAGTGCAGTCTAAAGTAGTCCGAAGTTGTCCTGATCGTCCGCACACTTGCAACCGGAGCCTGATACAGTAACTTGACCCAGTCAGTAAAGCCCCGCCCAAATCCGAACCGTCCCAGTACCTCCCACAGATAGTCCCATTCTACCCAATCAAAAGCCTTTTCTGCATCCATTGCGATCACTACTTCAACCTCCCTACCTTCCGGGGGCATCATGATCACATTGAACAGCCTTCTTACATTGGCCACCAGCTGCCTACCCTTAACAAACCCGTCTGGTCCTCCCCAATAACGTCCAGAACAAGGTCCTCAATCCTGGAGGACAAGATTTTGGCCAGCAACTTGGCATCCACATTCAGCAGGGAGATCGGCCTGTAGGACCCACACAGCTTCGGGTTCTTGTCCTGCTTAAGAATTTGCAAAATCATTGCCTGTGACATCGTCGGGGGCAGCACCCCTCTTTCCCTTGCCTCATTGAACATCCTCATCAACACTGGCCCCAGTATCCCCAAGAACTTTTTATAGAACTCCACTGGGTACCCGTCCGGACCTGGGGCCTTACCTGCCTGCATGGCCTTCAAGCCCTCCACTATCTCCTCCAGCCCGATTGGCGGCCCCCAGTCCTTCTACCCGCTCTCCGTCCACCGTTGGGAAATTCAGCCCCTCCAAGAAGCACCTCATCCCCTCCGGCCCTGTAGGGGGTTCTGACCTGTACAGCCTACTGTAAAAATCTCTAACCGCCTTATTCATCTCTATCGAATCACCAACCAGGTTCCCCTCACCGTCCTTTACTTTCCCTATCTCCCTAGCTGCCTCCCTCTTCCTGAGCTGCTGTGAAAGCATTCTGCTGGTCTTCTCCCCATGTTCATAGATCGCCCCCCTCGCCTTTCTCAGCTGCTCCACCGTCCTCCCTGTGGTCAGCAAGCTAAACCCTGCCTGCAGCCTCCGCCGTTCCCTTAACAGCCCTGCCTCTGGGGTCTCCGCATACCTCTTATCGATCTGTAATATCTCCTTTACCAGTCTGTCCGTCTCTGCCCTGTCAACCTTCTCCCTTTGAACCCGGATCGCGATCAGCTACCCTCTGACCACCGCCTTCAGTGGTTCCCAAACCACGGCTACCAAAGTTTCCCCCGTGTCGTTGACCTGCAGGAAAATCTGAATACATTTCCTCAGCCGCTCGCACACCGCTTCATCTGCCAAAAGTCCCACATCCAACCTCCAGTGCGGGCACTGGTTACTGTCTTTACTTGCCTGCAGGTCAATCCAGTGCGGAGCATGATTTGAGATTGTAATCGCCGAATACCCCATGTCCACTACCCCAGCCAGAAAGACCCTGCTCAAGATAAATCAATCAATCTGGGAATTCACTTTATGCACATGTGAGTAGAACATAGAACATTACAGCGCAGTACAGTATCGGCCCACGATGTTGCGCCGTCCTGTGAAACCCCTCTGAAGTCCCTCCACACTATTCCTTTATCGTCCATATGCCTATCCAATGACCATTTGAATGCATTTAGTGTTGGCGAGTCCATTATTGTTGCAGGCAGGGCATTCCACGCCTTTACTACTCTCTGAGTAAAGAAGGAGAACTCCTTCGCCCTCGCCTGCCCAAACCTCCATGGATCCAACCCTCCTCCCATCAGCTCCATGAACCCTCTTAGTTCCTTTGCCATTGTTGGCACCCTGTCCGGTTTTGAGCTTGACCGGTGTAAGCCCGAGTCCATAACTGTATTGAAGTCACCTTCCATGACCAAACTATGCAAATCCAGGTCCGGTATCTTCCCCAGCATCCTCTTTATAAACTCCACATCATCCCAATTTGGTGCATATACATTCACTAACACCACCTTCACCCCCTCCAGTTTCCCACTGACCATAATATACCGACCTCCCATGTCCAAGACTATTCTACCCGCCTCAAACACCACCCGCTTAGTGATCAGGATCGCGACCCCTCTAACCTTGAATCTAGTCCCGAATGAAACACCTGGCTGACCCAGCCTTTCCTCAGTTTAACCTGGTCCGTTACCTTAAGGTGCGTCTCCTGTAACATCACCACGTCCGCCTTCAATCCCCTAAGATGCGCGAACAAACGTGCCCTTTTGACCGGCCCATTTAACCCTCGAACATTCCAGGTGATCAGCCTAGTTGGGGCTCTTTGTCCCCCCCTTTTAGGCCCGCCACCAGCCCATGATCCACCTCCACTGGTCTATCCCCAGGCAGCTCCCGATCTCCTCTCTGTCCCTCAGCCCAAGCTCCCTCGCCAGCAGAACACCCCCCCCCCCCCCCCCCCAGCATTAACACCCTGTAACCCAATCCCTTTCCTGAACCAAACACACTATCGCCCCGTCTAATGTAGCCCTGTCCCCCTCTCCTAACCTCGGGTACTCCAGCCCATCTAGAAATTCCTGCATCACCCGGCCTCCCTCAGGTTGCTCTGACCTGTACAACCTCTCATAGAATTCCTTAAAGATCTTGTTAATCTGATCTGGCTCTACCACCAATTTCCCTGCCCTGTCCCGCAACTGGACAATTTCCCTTGCCGCAGCCTCCCTCTGGAGCTGACCCACCAACATACGCTCGCCTCAATTGGCGTATCGGCTTCCTAGTAGATAGTCGGTCAAACCTCACCTGTAGTTCCTTCCTCTTTTCCAACTTCGCTGGGTCCCCATCTTCTGCATAACTCCTATCTATCTCCAGCATCTCATCTATTACCCTTTGCCGCTCCAACCTCTCCTCTTTGTCTAGCCTTGCTTTAAACGGGATCACCTCACCCCTCACCACCACCTATAGAGCCTCCCAGTCAACCGCCTTCGACACCTCACCCGTGCAGTTGAAACCTATGTATTCCTCAATTACTTTTTCAATTTTGTCACAGAACCCTCGATCCCCCAACAGTTCCACATCTAATTTCCACCCTGGTCTCTGTACCACCCCTTTCTCCAGTACCATATCCACCCAATGCGGAGCATGATCTGATATTGCAATTGATATTGTACTCTGACCCCTTAACCTCACCAGCAGCACCTTTCCCATCACAAAAATGTCGATCCACAAGTATACCTTATGGGCCACTGAGAAAAACGATTACTCTCGCTCCCTCGGGTGCAGAAACCTCCAAGGGTCCATCCCTCCCATTTCCACCATTAGCCCAGCCAACGCCTGGGACCTGTCCAACCTTGGCTCCTGCACCAAATTCCAGTCCCTCCCCACTATCCGTTTGTGTGAGCCCAAGTCGGGGATGGCCCCACACACCTTCTCAAATCCCTCATCATCCCAATTGGGAGCATACATACTTACCAGCACCGCTAGCCTCCCCTCCAGCGCCCCTGTTGCAATCGCATACAATAATAATCGCTTATTGTCACAATTGGGCTTCAATGAAGTTACTGTGAAAAGCCCCTAGTCGCCACATTCTGGCACCTGTTCGGCGAGGCCAGTACAGGAATTGAACCCATGCTGGTCTTGTTCTGCATTACAGGCCAGCTGTTTAGCCCACTATGCTAAACTAGCCCCTGATCTCTACCTCTGATCAGCAACCACCTTCATTTGGAACCGTACCCTTTTGCTGACCATTACCGCTACCCCTCGAGCCCTTCCATCAAATTCAGAGTGAAACACCTGGCTAACCCAGCCCTTTTTAAGTCTCACCTGGTCCTTCACTCGCAGGTGAGTCTCCTGCAGCATTGCTACATCGACCTTCAAACTTTTAAGATGCACAAGCACCCTTGACTGCACTTCCCAACCCCTTTACGTTCCACATGACTAAACGAACTGGGGGTCTCTCACCCCCGCCCCTTCTTATCCACCATCATCATACCACCGCGGCCTGCCCCATTAGCCTGCCCCGCCCCTGTCCGTTATTAACATCGAACCCCCTCCTCCCCCCCTTCCAGAATCCCCCCTACACTTCCCCTCAAAAAAATCCCACCCACTATCGATCCTCCCTCCCCTTCGTAGGCCCATCAAAACCTGCTAACCAGGCTGCAATGTCCGCAGCCCTCCTCATACCTCACCTCCGTTCACTAGCCGACTTTAGTTAGCTAGTGCGGGTGCCCCAACACCATCTCGAAAGCATACCGTTCCCTCCCACCCAGTCCCAGAAGAAAAAGAAAAACAATCTGACCCATGCCATTCAACAAAATAACATATAACCCGTTGCAAAACAAAAAAAAAAGAACAAAAGTGCCAATCAAACCAAACAAAAACTTAAACTCTATAACTCTATGTGAAGTCAAACAAGTTACAATGCAGGTCAGTGAAAAGAAAGTTTTCACATTTATACATTTTCCAGCTCCCCAATCACGGTCCACAATCTGTCTTCCAGCTCCACTCCTCACTTCTGTCCCAGGCCTTCTGCCTTCACAGATGCCTCAGCTGCCTCCACTGTTTCAAAATAAAAATCTTTGGTTTTGTGCGTCACCCTCAGCGTTGCTGGACATACCACAACAAATCGCACCCCCTTGTTGTACAGTACCGCCTTCACTCGGCCGAACGCAGCTCGTCTCTTTGCCACCTCCACCGTCAAATCCTGGTAAATCCTAACTCTACTACCATCCCACTGCACCTCCCGCTTCTGCTTCGCCCAGCTTAACACCTCCTTTACATGGTATTTATGGAAGCAGGTAATTACTGCTCTTGGCTCATTTACTTTGGGTTTTGGCCTTAACGACCGATGAGCTCAGTCCAGTTCCTACCGGGAGGGGTCTTCACCCTCCCCCATCAACTCCTCCAACATCTTAGCGAAGTACTCTGTTGGCCTCGAGCCTTCTGCCTCTTCGGCAAACCCAAAATCCTCAGATTGTGATGCCTCAATCGGTTCTCCAAGTCCTCGAGCTTTACTCTGAGCCCTCTGTTGACCTCCACAGCTCGTCCCGCATCGAGGTGAGCTGGTCGCTGTTCTGCGATACGGCCTCCTCCACTTCCTTCATTTTTCACCTTGTTCCCAGATCATTATTCTGAGTCTCTGGATTACTAGTCCAGCGACAATACCGCCATGCCACTGCCTCCCCTTGCAGAGTGGTCTGGCCTTGACTATCCAAGCATCTCCTACATTTGATCCCATACACCAAGCTGTGACTGAGCACACATTCGGAGCTCTGTTGCTGCATCACCATATGGTTTTGTTGCCCAGCATCACGTATTGTCGCAAAATGCTTTATTTATAGATAGAGATAGAGAAATACAGCACAGAACAGGCCCTTCGGCCCACGATGTTGCCCCGAACTTTTGTCCTAGGTTAATCATAGAATTTTGGACAATTTTTCATGGCCAATCCACCCAACCTGCACATCTTTGGACTGTGGGAGGAAACCGGAGTACCCGGAGGAAACCCACGCAGTCACGGGGAGGATGTGCAGACTCCACACGGACAGTGACCCAAGTCGAAATCGAACTTGGGACCCTGGAGCTGTGAAGCAATTGTGCTATCCACAATGCTACCGTGCTGCCCTTAAGAAGTTAACCTACACTCCATTATTCTACCCTAATCCATGTACCTATCCAATAGCCGCTTGAAGGTCCCTAACTTTTCCGACTCAACTACTTCCACAGGCAGTGCATTCCATGCCCCCACTACTCTCTGCGTAAAGAACCTACCTCTGACATCCCCTCTATATCTTCCACCATTTATCTTAAATTTATGTCCCCTTGTAATGGTGTGTTCCACCCGGGGAAAAAGTCTCTGACTGTCTACTCTATCTATTCCCCTAATCATCTTATAAACCTCTATCAAGTCGCCCCTCATCCTTCTCCGTTCTAATGAGAAAAGGCCTAGCACCCTCAACCTTTCCTCGTATGACCTACTCTCCATTCCAGGCAACATCCTGGTAAATCTCCTTTGCACCTTTTCCAAAGTTTCCACATCCTTCCTAAAATGAGGTGACCAGAACTGCACACAGTACTCCAAATGTGGCCTGACCAAGGTTTTGTACAGCTGCATCATCACCTCACGGCTCTTAAATTTAATCCCTCTGCTAATGAACGCTAGCACACCATAGGCCTTCTTCACAGCTCTATCCACTTGAGTGGCAACGTTCAAAGATCTATGAACATAGACCCCAAGATCTCTCTGCTCCTCCACATTACCAAGAACTCTACCATTAACCCTGTATTCCGCATTCATATTTGTCCTTCCAAAATGGACAACCTCACACTTGTCAGGGTTAAACTCCATCTGCCACTTCTCAGCCCAGCTCTGCATTCTATCTATGTCTCTTTGAAGCCGACAACAGCCCTCCTCACTATCCACAACTCCACCAATCTTCGTATCATCTGCAAATTTACTGACCCACCCTTCAACACCCTCATCCAAGCCGTTAATGAAAATCACAAACAGCAGAGGACCCAGAACTGATCCCTGCGGTACGCCACTGATAACTGGGCTCCAGGCTGAATATTTGCCATCCACCACCACTCTCTGTCTTCTATCGGTTAGCCAGTTTGTTATCCAACTGGCCAAATTTCCCACTATCCCATGCCTCCTTACTTTCTGCACAAGCCTACAATGGGGAACCTTATCAAATGCCTTACTAAAATCCATGTACACTACATCCACTGCTTTACCTTCATCCACATGCTTGGTCACCTCCTCAAAGAAGTCAATAAGACTTGTAAGGCAAGACCTACCCCTCACAAATCCATGCTGACTATCCCGAATCAAGCAATGCCTTTCCAGATGCTCAGAAATCCTATCCCTCAGTACCCTTTCCATTACTTTGCCTACCACCGAAGTAAGACTAACTGGCCTGTAATTCCCAGTGTTATCCCTATTCCCTTTTTTGAACAGGGGCACGACATTCGCCACTCTCCAATCCTCTGGTACCACCCCTGTTGACAGCGAGGACGAATAGATCATTGCCAACGGCTCTGCAATTTCATTTCTTGCTTCCCATAGAATCCTTGGATATATCCCGTCAGGCCCGGAGGACTTGTCTATCCTCAAGTTTTTCAAAACGCGCAACACATCTTCCTTCCTGACAAGTACCTCCTCAAGCTTATCAGTCTGCTTCACGCTGTCCTCTCCAACAATATGGCCCCTCTCGTTTGTAAATACTGAAGAAAAATACTTGTTCAAGACCTCTCCTATCTTTTCAGACTCAATACACAATCTCCCGCTACTGTCCTTAATCGGACCTACCCTCGCTCTAGTCATTCTCATATTTCTCACATATGTGTAAAAGGCCTTGGAGTTTTCCTTGATCCTACCCGCCAAAGATTTTTCATGCCCTCTCTTAGCTCTCCTAATCCCTTTCTTCAGTTCCCTCCTGGCTATCTTGTATCCCTCCAGCGCCCTGTCTGAACCTTGTTTCTTCAGCCTTACATAAGTCTCCTTCTTCCTCTTAACAAGACATTCAACCTCTCTTGTCAACCATGGTTCCCTCACTCGACCATCTCTTCCCTGCCTGACAGGGACATACATATCAAAGACACGCAGTGCCTGTTCCTTGAACAAGTTCCACATTTCACTTGTGTCCTTCCCTGACAGCCTATGTTCCCAACTTCTGCACTTCAATTCTTGTCTGACAGCATTGTATTTACCCTTCCCCCAATTATAAACCTTGCCCTGTTGCACGCACCTATCCCTCTCCATAACTAAAGTGAAAGTCACAGAATTGTGGTCACTACCTCCAAAATGCTCCCCCACTAACAAATCTATCACCTGCCCTGGTTCATTACCAAGTACTAAATCCAATATGGCCTCCCCTCTGGTCGGACAATCTACATACTGTGTTAGAAAAGCTTCCTGGACACACTGCACAAACACTACCCCATCCAAACTATTTGATCTAAAGAATTTCCACTCAATGTTTGGGAAGTTGAAGTCACCCATGACTACTACCCTGTGACTTCTGCACCTTTCCAAAATCTGTTTCCCAATCTGTTCCTCCACATCTCTGCTGCTATTGGGGGGCCTATAGAAAACTCCCAACAAGGTGACTGCTCCTTTCCTATTTCTAACTTCAACCCATATTACCTCAGTAGGCAGATCCCCCTCGAACTGCCTTTCTGCAGCTGTTATGCTATCTCTAATTAACAATGCCACCCCCCCCCCCCCACCTCTTTTACCATCCTCCCTAATCTTGTTGAAACATCTATAACCAGGGACCTCCAACAACCATTTCTGCCCCTCTTCTATCCAAGTTTCCGTGATAGCCACCACATCGTAGTCCCAAGTACCGATCCATGCCTTAAGTTCACCCACCTTATTCCTGATGCTTCTTGCATTAAAGTATACACACTTCAACCCATCTCCTTGCCTGCAAGTACTCTCCTTTGTCATTGTTACCTTCCCCACTGCATCACTACGTGCTTTGGCGTCCTGACTATCGTCTTCCTTAGTTGCTGGACTACAGATCCGGTTCCCATTCCCCTGCCAAATTAGTTTAATCCCTCCCGAAGAGTACTAGAAAACCTCCCCCCCAGGATATTGGTGCCTCTCTGGTTCAGATGCAACCCGTCCTGCTTGTACAGGTCCCACCTTCCCCAGAATGCGCTCCAATTATCCAAATACCGGAAGCCCTCCCTCCTACACCATTCCTGCAGCCACGTCTTCAACTGCACTCTCTCCCTATTCCTAGCCTCGCTATCACGTGGCACCGGCAACAAACCAGAGATGACAACTCTGTCTGTCCTGGCCTTTAACTTCCAGCCTAACTCCCTAAACTTGTTTATTACCTCCACACCCTTTTTCCTACCTACATCGTTGGTACCAATGTGCACCACGACTTCTGGCTGCTCACCCTCCCCCTTCAGGATCCTGAAGACACGATCCGAGACATCCCTGGCCCTGGCACCCGGGAGGCAACATACCTTTCGGGAGTCTCGCTCGCGACCACAGAATCTCCTATCTATGCCCCTAACCATTGAATCTCCTATTACTATTGCTTTTCTATGCTCCCCCCTTCCCTTCTGAGCCCCAGAGCCAGACTCAGTGCCAGAGACCTGGCCGCTGGGGCCTTCCCCCAGTAGGTCATCCCCCCCAACAGCATCCAAAACGGTATACTTGTTTTGAAGGGGAACGGCCACGAGGGATCCCTGCACTGTTTGCCTGTTAGTTTTCTTTCCCCTGACTGTAACCCAGCTACTCTTGTCCAGTACCTTTGGTGTGGCTACCTCCCTGTAACTCTTCTCTATAACCCCCTCTGCCTCCCGGATGATCCGAAGTTCATCCAGCTCCAGTACCTTAACACCGTCTCTGAGGAGCTGGAGTTGGGTGCACTTCCCGCACGTATAGTCAGCGGGGACACCAGTGGTATCCCTCACCACCCACATCCTACAGGAGGAGCATGCAACTGCCCTAGCCTTCCATCCCCTGTTACTTTACAGAATTAGCTGCCCCGTGGACCAACTGGACCTCCACCCTCCGACTCTGCTCCCAGTCAGCTGTACTCTAAACTCCTGGCTCCCTTCACGCTCTTTGATAAATATAGGAAATGAAATGTAAGGAGCACCTTACTCCCTCCTCACCTAACTCCCTCAGTCACCAAACTCTCACTGTAGCACTCAAATGCCACAAGCTCAGCACTCCCTCAGTCACCAAACTCTCACTGTCGCACTCAAATGCCACAAGCTCAGCACTCCCTCAGTCACCAAACTCTCACTGTCGCACTCAAATGCCACAAGCTCAGCACTCCCTCAGTCACCAAACTCTCACTGTCGCACTCAAATGCCACAAGCTCAGCACTCCCTCAATCACCAAACTCTCACTGTAGCACTCAAATGCCACAAGCTCAGCACTCAGTGCAAACAAAAACCATATAGGTACTTATCTTCAAAACCCAAATAGACAGGCCTTGCATCCCACCAGTGGTGCACTGAGCTGTACAGACCAGATGATGCCCATGATCTGTATGAAGTTAGCTAGTCTCGGATGAGGATGATAGTAGGTTCATTAAAGTTAACCTACTTGCTATTGGAAGAAAAGAATAGCCAGGGTTCTCACCCAGCCAGTACCCAGACACCTTAGCACTTTGATGTGTGGCTAATTGTAGTGTGCTTGGGAGGACCAGTGATGTTGTACCTATGATTCCTAAATCTATCTGATTTTTGGGCTTTGCTCAAGTCATTTTTGGGGTTATTGTAGATAAATTAATTGGCAGAGATTGGTTGCAGTGATTTGTCAGCAATTTCATTATTGTTGTATCATGCCAGTCCCACATTGGTAGAAAGTGATCTAGATAAAGTGTAGTGTGTTTTCCTCTGGCAAAGCCTATGCTTTAGGGAGGACAAGATGAGGCCCAGCTGTGCTGTCATCCACAGCTAATTCTGCTGACCTTCACTATCTGGAATCATCTGGAGAGTGATCACTGGTTCGGTTAGTGGGAGGTGCCCAGGACCCGTGGAATTGTGGCCCAAAAAGAGTTGGCATCTTCACTAGGCAGATGGGTAAGAATAAATAAAGTTTTAAACTTTATTTATTCCTTCAGGTAGATTCTCACCTCCATGATGTTCATGTTAAGTCTCCTTTTTATTAGTTTTTCAAGTCATAGTCAAAGAGTAAAACCTATCTTGAAATTATATGTTACAGCTTGGGGTGGGGACTGTTCTATTGTGATACACATGGCAGCACAGCTGTACAATGGATGGACCAGTTAGGTCTTGTCTGTCAATTTGTATGTACAGTGTGGGCAGTATTGAAAATCAGTCAAAAGTTGAAAGCAGTGGATTTGTAGTAGTCTCTCAAATTTATAGTAGTTTTGAAAATCCTCACAATGTGACTTGCCTGAGGTCTAGAAGGAGTCTCTCACACTCTACTTTCCATGCACGCAAGATTAAACACCTTTACTGGTGCTGCCATGGGTCAGCCCAGCAGAAAGGCCTCTGGCTACACTGTAGTCAGAAGGTTGTCCAGAGGGTCAAAGGTGCATATAATTACTACTTCCTGTATAAAACAAGATAGTACTTTGAAGAAAATATGTTCCTTCTGCACTATACCTTATGTTGTGGACCTCAGTATCTTATTTAAATATTCCTCTAGGGAGCTTTAGAATTCTCACAGTGTTACTTCCTGGGTGGCGATAACAATACACTTGCTGTGAACAGATCCATAAATAATATCAACTCGCTTCAGAAGAAGAGACTGGAGAAGGGAAGGTAAGGATTCATCCTGCTACCGATCACTGAGTTCTGCCTTTCTCTAAGTGAATAAGATGTTCATTATAATTGTACAATTTGCAAATGTAACTGGGGCCAGTGGTCAATGCTCAGAAATTGTTATTGTCAGGCAGCACGGTAGCACGAGTGGATAGCTCCGTGACTTTACAGCGCCAGGGTCCCAGGTTCGATTCCCCACTGGGTCATTGTCTGTGCGGAGTCTGCACGTTCTCCCCGTGTCTGCATGGGTTTCCTCCGGTTGCTCCGGTTTTCTCCCACAGTCCAAAGACATGCAGGTTAGGTGGATTGGCCATGATAAATTGCCCTTAGTGACCAAAAAGGTTTGAGGTTATTGGGTTACAGGGATGGATAGATAGATAGAGATAGAGAAATACAGCACAGAACAGGCCCTTCGGCCCACGATGTTGTGCCGAACTTTTGTCCTAGGTTAATAATAGAATTTTGGACACTACGGGGAATTTTTCATGGCCAATCCACCCAACCTGCACATTTGTGGACTGTGGGAGGAAACCGGAGTACCCGGAGGAAACCCACGCACACACGTGGAGGGTGTGTAGACTCCACAGAGACAGTGACCCATGTCGAAATCGAACTTGGGACCCTGGAGCTGTGAAGCAATTGTGCTATCCACAATGCTACCGAGCTGCCCTTAAGAAGAAGTTAACCTACACTCCATTATTCTACCCTAATCCATGTACCTATCCAATAGCCGCTTGAAGGTCCCTAACGTTTCCGACTCAACTACTTCCACAGGCAGTGCATTCCATGCCCCCACTACTCTCTGGGTAAAGAACCTACCTCTGACATCCCCTCTATCTTCCACCATTTACCTTAAATTTATGTCCCCTTGTAATGGTGTGTTCCACCCGGGGAAAAAGTCTCTGACTGTCTACTCTATCTATTCCCCTGATCATCTTATAAACCTCTATCAAGTCGCCCTTCTCCGTTCTAATGAGAAAAGGCCTAGCACCTTCAACCTTTCCTCGTATGACCTACTCTCCATTCCAGGCAACATCCTGGTAAATCTCCTTTGTACCTTTTCCAAAGCTTCCGCATCCTTCCTAAAATGAGGCGACCAGAACTGCACACAGTACTCCAAATGTGACCTGACCAAGGTTTTGTACAGCTGCATCATCACCTCACGGCTCTTAAATTCAATCCTTCTGCTAATGAACGCTAGCACACCATAGGCCTTCTTCACAGCTCTATCCACTTGAGTGGCAACTTTCAAAGATCTATGAACATAGACCCCAAGATCTCTCTGCTCCTCCACATTGCCAAGAACCCTACCGTTAACCCTGTATTCCGCATTCATATTTGCCCTTCCAAAATGGACAACCTCACACTTTTCAGGGTTAAACTCCATCTGCCACTTCTCAGCCCAGCTCTGCATCCTATCTATGTCTCTTTGAAGCCGACAACAGCCCTCCTCACTATCCACAACTCCACCAATCTTCGTATCATCTGCAAATTTACTGACCCACCCTTCAACTCCCTCATCCAAGTCGTTAATGAAAATCACAAACAGCAGAGGACCCAGAACTGATCCCTGCGGTACGCCACTGATAACTGGGCTCCAGGCTGAATATTTGCCATCCACCACCACTCTCTGTCTTCTATCGGTTAGCCAGTTTGTTATCCAACTGGCCAAATTTCCCACTATCCCATGCCTCCTTACTTTCTGCACAAGCCTACAATGGGGAACCTTATCAAATGCCTTACTAAAATCCATGTACACTACATCCACTGCTTTACCTTCATCCACATGCTTGGTCACCTCCTCAAAGAAGTCAATAAGACTTGTAAGGCAAGACCTACCCCTCACAAATCCATGCTGACTATCCCTAATCAAGCAGTGCCTTTCCAGATGCTCAGAAATCCTATCCCTCAGTACCCTTTCCATTACTTTGCCTACCACCGAAGTAAGACTAACTGGCCTGTAATTCCCAGGGTTATCCCGATTCCCTTTTTTGAACAGGGGCACGACATTCGCCACTCTCCAATCCTCTGGTACCACCCCTGTTGACAGCGAGGACGAAAAGATCATTGCCAACGGCTCTGCAATTTCATTTCTTGCTTCCCATAGAATCCTTGGATATATCCCGTCAGGCCCGGGGGGCTTGTCTATCCTCCAGTTTTTCAAAACGCGCAACACATCTTCCTTCCTGACAAGAATCTCCTCTAGCTTATCAGTCTGTTTCACACTGTCCTCTCCAACAATATGGCCCCTCTCGTTTGTAAATACTGAAGAAAAATACTTGTTCAAGACCTCTCCTATCTCTTCAGACTCAATACACAATCACCCGCTACTGTCCTTGATCGGACCTACCCTCGCTCTAGTCATTCTCATATTTCTCACATATGTGTAAAAGGCCTTGGGATTTTCCTTGATCCTACCTGCCAAAGATTTTTCATGCCCTCTCTTAGCTCTCCTAATCCCTTTCTTCAGTTCCCTCCTGGCTATCTTGTATCCCTCCAGCGCCCTGTCTGAACCTTGTTTCTTCAGCCTTACATAAGTCTCCTTCTTCCTCTTAACAATGATGTGGAGATGCCGGCGTTGGACTGGGGTGAGCACAGTAAGAAGTCTTACAACACCAGGTTAAAGTCCAACAGGTTTGTTTCAAACACGAGCTTTCGGAGCACGGCTCCTTCTTCAGGTGATCAAAGATGCAGAGAGAGAGGTAACTCCAGGTTAAAGAGGTGTGAATTGTCCCAAGCCAGTTCGACTGAACTGGCTTGGGACAATTCACACCTCTTTAACCTGGAGTTACCTCTCTCTCTGCATCTTTGATGATTTGATTGCCTGCAGGTGCTCGCATTCCGGGGCATCTCTGACTGTGTCTATATAAACATTTCTGGAACAAGCCTTTCCATTCACCTGAAGAAGGAGCCGTGCTCCGAAAGCTCGTGTTTGAAACAAACCTGTTGGACTTTAACCTGGTGTTGTAAGACTTCTTACTGTCCTCTTAACAAGACATTCAACCTCTCTTGTCAACCATGGTTCCCTCACTCGACCATCTCTTCCCTGCCTGACAGGGACATACATATCAAAGACACGCAGTACCTGTTCCTTGAACAAGTTCCACATTTCACTTGTGTCCTTCCGTGACAGCCTATGTTCCCAACTTCTGCACTTCAATTCTTGTCTGACAGCATTGTATTTACCCTTTCCCCAATTATAAACCTTGCCCTGTTGCACGCACCTATCCCTCTCCATAACTAAAGTGAAAGTCACAGAATTGTGGTCACTACCTCCAAAATGCTCCCCCACTAACAAATCTATCACCTGCCCTGGTTCATTACCAAGTACTAAATCCAATATGGATAGGGTGGAAGTGAGGGCTTAAGTGGGCAGTGCAGACTCGATGGGCTCAATGGCCTCCTGCACTGTATGTTCTATGTTCAAAGAGAGGTTTGTGCTCAGTTGGGATGTCACCTGCTTTATGGCTAAATAAGCTGCTGGCACTCACTTTCCACTCTCACACATGAAGATTGGCACTTTGGATGAAGAGTGTCTGGGTGATGCCATGTGTCAGGGTCTTCAGGAGAACTGGGTGTTCAGGTCAGTTCTTTTCCCGTTTGCAACTTGGATTTTTGTGTCAAAAGATAAGAAAAGGTTCCTGGAAAATTGACAACAATTGAACACCAAAAGTCAAAACTGAAAATATTTTTCATGAACGAAAATTTCAGTTATTAATTCACAGCTGAGGACATTGTGAAGCTTAAAAGTGTTGGAGAGGAGATGAGATAAATTGTAGAAGAATTAGATGGGGTCAAGCGTGATTAAAAATATCTATTGTGCTGTAGTATTTTGCCATCTGAGTGTTTTGACATTGTTCAACTGAAACAATAATTTCATCCACATTTTCTTAAGGCATTTATCTTTAGCCCAAATATATGGTTCTTACAGAAGTTCCCCAAACCATGTGATAATTATTTTAATCACTTCTGGGTTTTTATGGTTGCCCCTCAGCCTACAACAATTCCTTCCCCCCCACCCCCCAAATTGGCAATGCCCTGTGTAGATGCTAACTCCTTAGCAAGTGCCTTATTCCTAACTTTGACTCCTGAAAAATGCTATCCACCTGGCAAGTGCAAATTTCTCTGTGATGCACCCCGATTTTTATATCCTTTTTGAAAATAACGTTGCAACATATAACCTAAGTTTGGGAACCAATATAGACAAAACTCTTTAATCAAATAAGGACCAATACGAAAAGTTCCTAGCTTGGCCCTAATAATAATCTGGTGTTTGGTCTGTTTCCTTGAGCCAATCAGCTTAGCATCCCTTCTAATTGCTAACTATAACTTGGATCTAAACAGGGGCCCCAGGAATACCTGATGCTCAGACCCCTTCCTGTCTATAACTTCAGTTTTTTTCTTAAAGCACCATTACATTATTTAATGAGACATACAAGTGAAAACTTTTCATCACTAAGTTCATATACAGTATAATTTGATAATGTAAGCCTTATTAATTACCCAAATATGTCAACAAGGTGAAGTCTAACAATGTTGAGGGAGAGAGTGGGGGCGGGTGTAAGAAAAGCGCCTTGTTGAGGTGGGGAACAAGCTGTGACTTCAGTTAACGTCCATTCCTGTGTTGAATTGTGTTTCATTGCAGAATTACCTGGGGCTTGCCGTTGGATGTTGTCCAGTGGGATATCTGTAACCTGCCTCTAAAGACCAGCTCTGTAGATGTGGTAATATCTGATATGCCTTTTGGAAAGAGGTACGACACTAACTGTGAAATTAATTTAATAATCACTAGAAACAAAACAACTGATCACTCATGAGTTTATGGGATATTCGGGCGTGCAAAAATGGTCACCCCCATGTGCTTATGTAATAGCAGTCATTCCAGTTCAAAGCAATTCATGGTGAAATGCTGTGACACATTTCATAAATGTGTTAAGATGCTATACTGTGGGGTTGTCTGATTCTGGTCTTCTGTGTATTACTCCTGTCACTGATGACCGAGCATTCACCTGCTCCCTCCCAAAACCCCTCCATCTGTCCACATTTAAGAATTACTCAAAACGCTTGACCATTAAGTTATCACCCACACTTTCTAAGTTCTCCAATTCTCAGTATACAGGTGCACGAAATACCGTGCACTTTTTTTCGAGCGCCAACAAGACGTCACGAGTGCAGCTGATAGCAATTGATTTTGGAGTCCATTGGTGAATATGCCACCCCAGGAATACTCTAGACTGCCAATAGGTTCAGGGAAACATCTGTGTTCCACCTCACTCTTGAACTGTAGCACTGAAATAAGTACTAACATTATAATGTATTAAATATCAATGGTACACTATGCAGTGAAAATCTAGATTTGAAAGGTCCCATGCCATGAGATGTTTACCCAAATTAGGTGTTTTGTTTCTAGGTAATCTGCCCACAGATCCAATAGAACCAGAGGTGGAAGGTTAAAGCCCAAGATCACTTCTGAGTGAGGCTGTCTCTATAATTTTGAGAAACACCCATGCGATAAGAAATCCTCAGTGAGGCTACTATGCTCCTGAAAAATCCCACGGTTTTGGAAGTAGTGGCGAACATTATGGTGTCCCTGGAAATAAAGAACTAGCATTAAACTGGTGACCTGTTACTTTGTTGTTTATTCATGGGCATAACTGGAGGCCAGCAGTCATTGCTGTCCCTAGTTGTGAAGAGACAGTGATGGTGGATTGCCTTCTTGAGCAGCTGCAGTCCATGTGCAGAAGATGATAGCTGCACCCATTGCTCCTTCCGGCCTCTATTGGTTCTCCAGTATAAGAGACTTGTACCTTACACTGCCTCTGACATAAAGTCGCAGGAGCCACAGCAAACTGGGTTCTGGTTGCTGAGGAGGAGGAGAAAAGCTAACGAAAGCCTTGTATTTATATAGCATGTTTCATGACCATCGGACATCTCAAAGCACTTAACAGCTAGTGAAATACTTTGATGTATAATCGCTTTTGTAATGTAGAAAGTGCAGCAGCTAATTTGAATACGGCAAGCTCCCAAAAGCAGAAATGTGGTAATGGTCAGAGAATCTGTGTTTGTGATGTTGATGTAGGGATAACTATTGGCCAGGACACCAGGAAAAACATCTCTGCAATACTTGGAAATAATGCCTTAGAATCTTTCCCGTCGATCTCAGGGGGTAGAAGGGACCTCAGTTTAACATCTCATGAGACAGAGGGCATCTCCAACAGAGCAGGCCAATCCACCTAACCTGCATATCTTTGGACTGAGAGTGGAAACCGGAGCATCCAGAAGAATCCGGAGCACGCAGACATGGGGACAAAGTGTAAACTTCCCACAGTCACCCAAGGTTGATATTGAACCCGGATCCCTGACACTATGAGGCAGCAGTGCTAACCACTGTGCCGCTGAGAGTGTCACACTGAGAAATTTTACAGGTCCTGTTTCTGCTAACCATGTTTATTCATGATCCGTGTCATTTAATTATAGCCACTGGCCTCTACACACCCTTTGAGTAGGAAATGGAACTGGTTACAGCCCTTGAAGGTGTCTGATTTGGCTCTGTTCCATGTTGAATAGCTGGTCATGGTTTGTACAGAGGCAAACCTGTGGTTTAGGGAGAGGAAATGTAGCTGGCGTGTTCCCTCCAGATTCTTGTCATCTTTGGGGTTGGTTAAAAGACCACTCTAAAGTTCAGAAAATGTTGACTGCTTTCAATATGTTGACTAAAACTAGGATGGGCTCGAGGAGAAAAAATTGGGACCTGTATCCAGCCTGTCTGAAGGAAATGGGGCGCATTTGCAGACCAGAGACTGGCAGAGCAGCCCTCCTAACTCAGGACAAGAAATGCTTTATAAAGGTAAGACTGTGTCTGTATTCCTGTGATTATCCTGTCAAAGTAGGACATGGAGCCCCAATTGAAATCGTGCGAGATGTTAATGTATCGAGTTTCACAGAGGAATTTGGTTGCAGCCTGCTAAGTGAAGACCTTGTATCAACCAATGGTTGCTCATTGCAGTGATAGCCTGACATTGGTTTGAGAAGTCTATAGTATATTGGGGCAGTTTGTTATGTAATCCCAGCACATTGGGAGACTGATCGAGATGACTCTTTACCTACTTCATGGCCTTTGTAGCCAGCAGATGAGAAGTTTTCATTATATCAGTACGGACTAGATTTGGTCCTGGAAGTGAAAGGATGGTATGAGCTGACCTCTTGTGTACGTATGTGCCATGCTGAGAATCAATTTCCTTTTATAAATTTAGAGTACCCAATTTTTTTTTTCCAATTAAGGGGCAATTTAGTGTGGTCAATCTACCTACCCAACACATTATTGCGTTGAGGGGGTGAGACCCAAGCTAAAACGGCGAGAATGTGCAAACTCCACACGGACTGTGACCCGGAGCTGGGATCAAACCAGGGTCTCTGTTGTCGCCAGGCAGAAGTGCTAACCACTGCGCCACTTTGCCGCCCCGTCCGTACTGAGAATCAAATTCTGAATCTACTTCAGTTAATCTTCTTGGTCTCTGCTTGGTGACTCAGTCATCTCATATTAAGTTTATGTAGCAACCCCCCCCCCACACAAAAAAACTCCAGAACCCACCATTTCCCTGGCTGTGTCCAGACTGATCATATTGGGGGCAGATCCAGCCAAATGCATCTCATGATGCCATCCTAACCCATGACAGATTTTCCAAGCAGGTGGTCCATTTTTCCATTTCCAACTGTCAGAAGGTGGCACCCTCCTACATTCAGATTGTATAGACTATAGCCTGATGACAAACCTGCTACCAATTTTTGCTGCTCTTCCCAACATTATGGGAGTTTAAGATCTAAATTAGTGGGCAAACGATAGGGAGTGTGAACCCATTGCCTATCAATGCTGCAGCATTGAAGCAGCACACTGCCTGTCTATACCAATGGTGATTATTACTGTGGTAACACTTTAATATAATCCATTAGATGGACTGAGTAATAAATAACTCCTCCAGAGACTGCTAAGTATACAACCTTTTAAGTAGATGATGCTTACATGGCACACATGCATAATTTTAGCATAGGTAGTGATAGGTAGTGGCATTAGTGTCTCTTGTTTCAGCTTTTGATCATCATAAAAACTTCTGTTTGTGTCCGTCTTTGCGCATCTGCGTGCCTGTGCGCCTCTGCGCGTCTAAACATGCGCATTTGTCTACATGTGTGTCCATGAATGTGCATGTGTCTGCATGTGTGTCAGTGTGTGCCTGTATCTGTCTGTTTGCATGTCTGCCATGTGTGCACATGTGTGTGTGGCCAGTAACTTGAGTCAGTACCACTCCGTGCTGAGCCAGGGCCACAAGTTGTTCTGGTCCTAAACAAGTTTTCTGTGGACATAATTTTTTGTGAGCCCGAACAGGGTTTGAAGCCTTCCTGAAGGTCGAGAATATAAAACCAATGTTCACTTTCTTACTGTAGGCCATGTCCAGAATGGGTCACCTCTGGAGGAAGTCTCACACTGCCTGGGTGAATGTTGGTGGGCTCCACGCTGCTGTATACCTGCTGAAACGCACTGGTCTTTCCTTCGACAAATTACTTAAGACACCTCAAGAATCTTCTGATCATCCGGAGATACCCTGTGAAGCGGAGACAGAAGAGTAGGAGGAGCTGGGAGTGTACACTCACAGTGGAAAATATTCTGTGTGGGAAAAATGTGTAATTTTGGAAAAGAGAGTAAGGGACAGACTGTTGCTGTCCCAGTTGTGAGGAAATATGTGTCCTCTCTTGCCTGTTGATGTTCGATGCCATTTTCAGCCTTACTGAGCCTCACCTTCTTGGCTGAACAATACAGGGTGATGGTGCACAGTATTACAAGAACAAACACTTTGGTAATTCAGAGGAGAACAAGGGAATACAGTTTGAAGAAATTGTAAGCTCAGTAACACTGGATGTGACCATTCACCTTCAGGAAACGGGTGAGAATGTCCCCATCTTCAGTCACGGGCAATAGGTACAATGTTGAACTTTGATCAACATTTCCCAAGTTGGTTGTTAATATTGGTGAGACGAGACGCACAGAACTAAGAAAAAATTGGAAAGCAAACAATGGGCAAAATCTTTCCTTCAAATGAGCCAAAGCTAACAGACTAGAAACATTTTGCATTTCAGTTTAAGAATTTCCTGTTCTGCCATGCTTAAAATTATATTGAAATCTTGGCAGGAATTCATTGGCATTGGGATTCTCTGTTCCTGCCGGCAGCACACTCCTTCCTGCAGGTTTTCCAGCAGCATGGGATGTCTTCATTGGGAACGCCCATTGACAAGTTTTGGGAGAAAAGAATCCCGCCGCCAACAAAAGGTGCGCCACTGAGGAACACACGGCTGGTGGAGCAGAGAACCCAGTCCCTTGTTGAAAGTTAACAGCCAGTGTCAAACATTTCATTTTATAAACAGAGGAACATAGAAACATAAGAATTAGGAACAGATGTAGGCAATTCAGCCCTTTGATCCTGCTCTGCCATTCAGTCTGATCATGGCTGATGTCCATGATCAGATTGAATTCATCTCCCCATCCGTTACCATTATCCCTTTGACTGTTTTAGTGGTAAAAATATATCTCTTTCTTGAAACCATTTAATGACTCAGATTCCACTGCACTATGGGACAGCAAGTTCCACAAATTCACCATCCTCTGCGAGAAGTAGTTCCTCCTCATCTCAGTTCTAAATCTACCACCTCTCAACCGATATCTGTGACCTCTCTTTCTAGATTGCCCCACAAGGGGAAACATTTGATCTACGTTTATTTTATCAATCCCATTTAGCATTTTACACACCTCGATCAGATCCCCCTCTCGTCCTCCTAAACTGCAGCGAGTGTAAGCCCAAACTGTTTAATCTCTCCTCATACATCAACCCATGCATCCCCAAAATCAATCTGGTGAACCTCCTCTGAATTGCCCCAATGCCACCACATCCTTCCTCGAGTAAGGAGACCAAAGCTGTTCACAATATGCCAGATGTGGTCTCACTAACACCCCATACAATTGCAACAACACTTCTCTACTTTTATACTCCACTTCTCGACTTTTATACTCCAATCCTTTTGCAATAAACGCTAACATTCCACTTGCCTTTTTAATTACATGCATAAAGAAGGTGGAATGTAAATGTTTAATTTCTTCCTTTTCGAAAAGGTTAACCTTCCACTTTGACAGTTGAATTTATCACCAATATTTATTTTCCCTCATCCCACCACTGCCGTCGCCCACTCTCAAGTCTTAGGCTCAATACCTCGGTTTCTGAATACTTTATCTTGTTAGGTAAATGCCACATACAAACCAGAAATATTCCCAGTGGTGTTCCGACAGTTTCCGACAATTTCCCTCATCATCTCTTAATTAAGTGGGTGGCGGGAAAAGAAAAGAGTCGGAATTTCCACTCCTCATCAGAGCAGATGTGGGACTGTTGGCTGATATTTGCTCATGGTTAAATATTTGCGGCTTACGATCACAAGGGAAGAATGATCCTTCAACCTGCTGGATGTCTGAGCTACATTTGGCTCTTGCTCCATCATCAAGTCGCTAGTATTGAGAGAAACTCTCACAACAGACCCTGGTGTTGTATTCATATTCCTGCTTTTATCTGAAGTCTTTATCACATTAAAATGAAAAGAGAATCCTGAGTGTTCCGTACAGTGAACCGCTGCAGAGACGGCTGATGTAACCGTGTCTTCATTTTGAGGGACTCCCTGCTGCATAATGTGATGGGTGGGTAGTGTGTGCCTTGTCTTCAGTCTGAAGATTACCTGCAGACTGATCTAATTGCCCTTCTCACACCTATAACAGGGCCAAAATATATTTAATAGAAATACTCGGGTCTGGCGGCATCTGTGGAAAGAGAAACAGCTAATGTTTAAGGTCCAAACTTTTCAGCTTATGTTTCTCTCTACAGGTGCTGTCTTACCCGAGTATTTCCAGCATTTTCTGTTTTTATTTTGGATTTCCAGAATCAGCAATATTTTTCTTTTATAAACTAGTTACATTAAAGTGAGAATTTGCCCGTTGCTGTGATGTACTAAGAGGCGTTGGTGAGAGTGCATCTGAACTCAAATAAATGAGTACATGTTTTCTTATTTGACAATTATTATTTAAATTTTACAATAAAGGTTTGGATTTGATTCCATGGTATTTGACCAGTTTATTCAGAGGATCTGTCCCTAACAATAATCCTCAGTTGGAATTTAACATCAAATTTAGAAAAGTAAGACAAATTAACAAGGAGATGAATGTCTTGTCCGGGTTGTTGATTGGAGAGGGAGTTGGGCAGGTACCTGCAGATAAACATAAAAGAGAGGATAAAGTGGTACAATAACTTCCCACTTAATGTTGCCCCATTTAACAGTGTTTTGTTTTAACATCAATAAGTTAATGGAGCTTGTAATCTCATTTTGTGTCAAGAGGTTTGTTTTAAAATTGCTTCCTGCTGGTCTGACATGGGGCCGTATTACCTGATTGCTGCCATTTTGGAGTGACTTCTTCCATTCCCTGATCCTTTCTTCTGCTGTCTGCCTTTCAGCACCTCCCATTTCCTGACTGACCCTGTTGCTGATCCTCCGTTCGCTAAACCTCCTGCTCCTCAACTCTTTGCTCGCTGCTTTTCTCTCTTCAACCTCTGCTCCCATTGATGGAAGATCCCAATCCAGATCGATCCAAAGCTCGAGCTCTGGGGTTGTGAAATTGCAGGTCCCGATAGTACAGAAGTGCCAAACTGGGGCTGTTCTAATTGGTTTTTTTTACGATTAATGCAGTAGTGTGTGAAACCAGGAATTAATTTACTTGCGCTCCATATTGCTTTCTGCTGCACAGATTTACACCACTCCTCACTGCAGCCGTATCCCCAGGGTCCTAGCGTCACTGCAGCTATTTATTTTCAGGGTCACACTCAAAATCCACTCACTCTGTAGGAAAAATCTTCCTCTCAATATTCAAGGACAAATCTGCCTCAAGAATTCTTTTTTTTTTAAGTGATTTGAGTCAAAGACCTAAGTCGAAGCTGCTCTCCCTGTCTCGTGCCACTCATCTCCAGACGCCTGATTCACACTGAGGATTCAGGAAAGGGAAGTGACAAACAGCCTCTGCTCAGCACTTCTGCACCATAGGGACCCCCACACTCTCAACCCCAGAACATTCTTGGATGGTGCATTATGTGATAGATTTGTGGATTGATGGACAAAATAACCCAATCAAAGCTACTAATCAAACAGTATCTTGCATTTGAAATAGCGTGAAGATTTCCTTTTCAATTGAGATGGTATCAAAGAATGTTTAGTGGTTTATTTCTATGGAAGTAACCTGTAGAGCTCGGTCCACTGTTCGAAGGCTTCAGCCAAGCCTAAAGTGGAGAGATCAAGTCAGAAGAGTGGTGGTGAGAGCGGTATACTGATTTGTTTTTGCTGTAATTGCAACCACATGGCATGGGCATGCCAAATACTTGAATTGACAAAAGAGAGGCCATATTGCAATTTCTTGCCAAGAGAAGGCTGAAGCAGGGAAATAATTTGTTCCAGTGGTAATGGTAACAGGGACCCAACACAGGTAGAGTTCACAATCTTGAAGTGAATCCGGAGTGCCTACGCGAAAGGGAGCCAGACTGTACAGTGCTTATGCCACAGCAATTACTCAAATAATGAAGAGTTTTGTACAGAGGAGTTGGTAAACCAACAAAACATCAACATACACGTCGATACAGCTGCAGATGGTTCAATTATGAGTAGAGGCACACGTGAGCAATTTGATGATGTAACTCTGCTGAGGAGAAAAATACAGCTATTGGACAGGGGCTGGTTTAGCTCACTGAGCTAAATCGCTGGCTTTTAAAGCAGGCCAGCAGCACGGTTCGATTCCCGTACCAGCCTCCCCGGACAGGCGCCGGAATGTGGCGACTAGGGGCTTTTCACAGTAACTTCATTGAAGCCTACTCGTGACAATAGCGATTTTCATTTATGTACTTCACTCATGAGAAACCAGACCAAAACTCTTGGAGTAAAGGATCCAGTTTATTCAAACAATTGAGAGCGCCTTGCATTCCAAGTGGAAATGCAGAGAAGCAAAATTTAATGATAGTACAGATAGTTATACTTCAAGGTTGAATTACAAGAAATTAGCATATACAAATCATTTGTTACCAGTTATCTATGTTGTGAGAGTTTCACCGCTAGTTATTCAACTATAGTGTGCTTCATTCTCCAACTGATCAGACGACACTTAGAGTTGAAATTCAGTTTAAACTTTCATTACAAGCTATAGCCAGAGAACTAAGCTACCACCAGATGGCTTGCTAGTTCCCCGAGCGCATAAAATACAGGTCAATTATACTCTGTGTTATTTGAAATAATTAACATACACAATCAAAAGAATACATTTGTTCAAAACTTATTTGCTTCCATTCGCAATTAAGAATTAGGATTACAGGGCAGCACGGTGGCGCAGTGGTTAGCACTGCTATCTCAAGGTTCTATCCCGACCCTGGGTCACTGTGTGGAGTTTGCACATTCTCCCCGTCCTTGCGTGGGTTCCGCCCCCACAACCCAAAGATGTGCAGGTTAGGTGGATTGGCCATGCTAAATTGCCCCTCAATTGGAAAAAATGAATTGGGTACTCTAAATTTATTTTTTAAAAAGCTTTCTCTTGCAGCTACAGATTCTTAAAGAGACAGAGCACTGCAAGCTCAACATTTCTTGGTTAAAATAATAAACAAGATCCTCTATTCTCTTTCATTATAAAACTGAAATTATTCTATTGCCTGATTTTATGGGCATGACTTATTCTTTGTTGATTCAAAATCTCAAAAACATTCTCACCAAACACATTACTACCTACAAAATGTTTAAGAGCTTTTCACAGTAATGTCATTGCAATGTTAATGTCAGCCAACTTGTGACAATAAAAATTATTAATTCTCTATCTGAGGATGATTATAATAACACAATAAAAGTCTAATTTGTTCCAAATTCCGCTACAGCGTGCTTAAAATTTCTACCTTTACTTGGACTTCCGGTGACGGCTGGTGGGAGGCAGCCGCGCATTGGAGGGCTCCCGTTCAGGAATGGCATTGTCGGGGGTTAACTCCCGGTCCGAGGGGCAGCGATGGCAGTAAAAATCAGGAGAAAGCACAGGGAAGGGAAATGTTGAGGATTAGTAAAAAGAAAATGGCCGTGAAAACAGCTGAAAGTCCGTCGGAGACTGGAAAGTTCACCGCTGGGTCGGTAAAGAAAATGGAGGCTGGAGCACTAGGGGAGGCTGCATTGCTTACGTCTGAAGAAATAACTACGGAGATGGTCGTGGAATTCGAAAGGCAGTTCACAAAACACATGGAGGCAATGAGGAAGGAGGTGGGGGTGGTTTTGAAAGTACTGGTGGAGGAGGCGATTACCCCGGTGAGGACGGCGGAGGTGCGGGAGCAAGGCGAGGCGCTGAAGGAAGTGGAAAAGACATTGCAGCACAGCGATCAACTTGCCTCGATGGGGAAGGAGATGCGGAAGGTGATAGAGATCAACAAGGATCTGCAAGGCAAAATGGAAGACCTGGAAAACAGATCCAGGCGACAGAATTTGAGGATTGTGGGGATGCCCGACGGAGTGGAAGAACCGAGGCCGACTGAGTATTTTGCCAAGATGGCGAAGCTATTAGGGGAGGATCCCTCCCGATATGAACTGGATCGGGCTCATCGGTCATGGAGGCCTGTACCAAAGGCGAGTGAGCCACCAAGAGTAGTGACTCTGCTTCCGTAGGTACAGTGTAAAGGAGAACATAGAATCGTACAGCACAGAACAGGCCCTTCGGCCCTCGATGTTATGCTGAGCTTTGTCCAAAACCAAGATCAAGCTATCCCACTCCCTGTCATTCTGGTATGCTCCAAAGGACTTGTGCTGGGCTAAGCAGAAGCAGGTGGTGCAGTGGGCTGGAGCTGGTATACGCGTATACCAGGACTTTACGGTGGAGCTGGCGAGGAGGCGGGCTGCTTTCAACCGGGTGAAGAGGACACTGTACATTAGCAAGGTGCAGTGTGGCATTGTATATCTAGCGAAGCTGAGGGTGACCTACAAGTTCAAGGACTTTTATTTTGGGACGGCGGAAGCAGCGGAGGAGTTTGCAAAGGCAGAAGGACTGTGGCAGAATTGAGAAATGGTTGTGTACCGATGTAGCCTCATGACTGTATTTTTTCTTTTCTGTTTCACTGCGTGCTGGTGTATGGGCTACAGGAGCCAACGTTGTGTATATTTGGACAAAGAAAGAAATGGGATTTTCAGTCGTAATGAGGGTTCTTTGGGGTGTGGGTGTGTATGCGGGGTTTGTGTGCTAACGGGGATTTCCTGGGGCCGTTCAAAGGGGAAAGAGACCCGGGCGGGGGCCTCCACGCTGGCTGGTTTAAGCCGGCCAGTGAACGGGGGTGAAGTGGGGGGAGGGGCTGCGGCCATCGGAGCTTGGCAGAACATGGTCCGATGAGTCTAGCCGGGGTGGAAAGTTTGGGGGAAGGAACCGAGGTTGGGGGGAGGAGTTTTACAAGAGGAAGCCCGGGGGGGGGGGGGGGGGGGGGGGGGGGGTTTATACTCTTGGGTGTAATTTACAGTACTCTTTCGGAGGCTGGATGGCATGGAGTGTCGGGGGGGGGGTGGACTCTGTAGGTTAATGGTGACCATGGGCGATTCCGGACTCCTTTCTCTTTTTCTCCTTTGGCTTTTTTTCCACTGTGGGAGGGTTTGTTTTATTTGATGCATATATTGACAGGTGGGCCGTTGGTTGGGGTGGTGGGAGGATGGGATCGTTGTTGATGTTAAGGGTATTTGTTACCGTTTACTGCTTGTTGGGGGGATGTAAATTTTGAAGGAAAATGTGAAAATGGAGAATAAAAATATTTTTTTGGAAAAGATTCTACTTTTACTTAATTCACAAATAAACCTTGCATCAAGTAATTTAGACACACAACTTTCTGGGCAATTCAAAAACCAATCAATTGCCTGCTGAAATAGTTAACTTTTCTGCTCCAATTCCTTTTCCTAGATCATTTTATTTTCCTTTAAACCAATTTGAATTTTGTTACTTAACCAAGTTTAAAAGAAATCTTAACAATTAGAAATTTTAACTTGTTTTGAGAAGTTCAAATTAAGTCACCGCTGAACTGCAAGTTTATAATCTGACCTTGACTCAGAACTGAATGAAAGAATTATTTGGCACAAGCTTGTATTTCATACACAACTTAATTCTGTTTTTGATTAATTTTGTTGTACCGTTTCTCTTTGCAGTAGCAAAAGGCACTGTTTCGACGTTCCTTGTCTGGGCATGTTTGCGCAGTGCTTTCACCACCATTTGAAAAGGGGCTCTCATACCAAGGGGTGGAGATTGGCTGCCTCTCCTTTTAAGTCATAATATGTTTCTAGGAGGAATCGGTCAGCTGCGATGACCTGCACCGGAGCAAGGAAATCTGCCATCGCCAGATATTCCTGTGGTAACCTGACCAACCTAGTTTTGAGCCCAATTAAATTGGATATTTTAAATTAAAGAATTGGGCACTTTAAATCAAACTGAAGTCAAATCTCAGGCAAGCTGTGGGGAACATAGACTCAACATTAGTCAAATGCACAACTGCGAGAAACATGTCTGGAACACACCTGTCAATCACCCATCTGGAGATCATCGCACCATATTTTTTTTTAAACTTATTTTATTACAAACTTATATTAAAGCATGTAAACACCCCGGGAAACATACTTCCCAACAATCAACTATAGAGTCTGGACAGATTTTTCCCCTTTTTCACTCCCCATCACCCACCCCTCTGCGATGAACAGCTCCTCAAACACGGTCACAAACATCCCCCACCTTTTCTCAAATTCCCCCGCTGAGCCCCTTAACCCATACTTTATCTTCTCTAACTGCAGGTTAGTACTGGTCACCCAACCATGCTGCTACACCCGGTGGTGATGCCAATCACCACTCTAACAAAATTTGTCGCCATGCAATCGGAGAGGCGAAGGCCAAGACATCGGCCTTCCTCCTCTCCATGAGCTCCGGCTTCTCTGAAACCCCAAATATCACCACAAAAGGATCCAGGTCCACCTCCTCCACGATCCTGGCTAAGACCACGAACATACCTGCCCAAAATCTTCCCAATTTTTTTGCAACCCCAAAACATGTGCATGTGATTCGCTGGCCCCCCCCACCCACACCTCTCACACTCGCCTGATACAGTTTAAGGTGGTGCACAGGGTGCATTTGACTCGGGCGAGAATGAATGGAGTAGCAGATGAGTGTGAGAGGTGTGGGTGGGGGGGCCAGCGAATCACATGCACATGTTTTGGGGTTGCAAAAAAATTGGGAAGATTTTGCACAAGAGGAGGTCCCGTTTTCCCTTCGCAGCAGTGCCTCACTCCATACTCCCCAATTGATCTCCATTCCCAACTCCGCTTACCATTTCTCCTTGATCTTCACCACCCGCTCGCCTCCCTGCTCCCCCAGCCGCTTATATATATCCCCAATTCCTCCCCCTCCACATCCGGAAGCAGCAGTCACTCCAGCAGGTTGTATCCCGGCAACCTAGGGAACCCCTTCCAGACTTTTCGTGCAAAGCCCCTAACCTGTAGATACCTGAACTCACTACCCCTCGGCAGCTCTACCCTCTCCCTTAGCTCCTCCAGACTGACGAACCTTTCCTCCAAATACAGATCCCTCACCTTGACCAGCCCCACTTCCCTCCACCTCCTGTATACACTATCCATCCCCACCGGCTCAAACCCATGATTCTTGCACAGCATCGTTAGCACCAACATCCCTTCCACCCTAAAATGCCTCCTCAGCTGATTTCATATCTTCAATGTGGACTGCACCACTGGGTTCCCTGAATACCTACTCGGAGCCATTGGCAATGCTGCCGTCACCATAGCCCTCAACCTAGACCCCTTACAAAATTCCTCCTCCATCCTAACCCACTCTACCCCTTCTCCTTCCCACCACCGCCGCACCTTGTCCACATTCCATCGCACCATATTGAAATGCACCAGTCTTTGTCAATAACCCAGATTCAACCAGACTCTCGGGCACCGAGAGTTTCTGCTGTTACCTTATATGGGAACTGGTTATGTGCAGATCACACCAGCGATGGACACCTGGGGTGGGCTCAGGTGTCCTGTGAAATGGTCATCAACTGGACCATTGGGTCCATCTGGGGCTGGTTTAGCACACTGGGCTAAATCAATGGCTTTTAAAGCAGACCAAGGCAGGCCAGCAGCACGGTTCAATTCCCGTACCAGCCTCCCCGAACTGGTGCTGGAATGTGGCGACTAGGGGTTTTTCACAGTAACTTCATTGAAGCCTAGTCGTGACAATAAGCTATTTTCATTTCATTGGGTGCTGAGACCCCCCTCCCGAGGCATCATTGGCAGAAAGCCAGAGGAAATGGCATAAGGCTGCGAAATGAGAAAACAGGCACACAAAGCACATCAGCAGCAAACACTCCAGACAGAGGCAATCGAGATATCTGGGAAGGAGGGAAGGAAGAATTAAGCTGCCAGCTAGGCTTACCTTCATGACAACGGACCAAAGGGACTCGAGAATCAGACCCACAGTTCAATCAAGCCATCTTTGCGGATGGTATAATCAAATCTTGGGTGCTTCTAGTATTATATATTTTGGGTTAATTGTGTGTTTATTAAAGATTGTTGAATTTATCCTTTTTGTCCTTTGTTCTCCTCGCTATTACAAAATACCTAGGTAAAACCTTTGAGTAAGTAAACTGGTCGATAAGTATCTGAATTGGACAGATAAAACATTGCTGAAAGGTCTTGTTTGTGCTTTCCAGCCCTTTTTTTACTGCACAGTAGTGTGCTTGTTGAAATTCACCCTCTTTATACATTTGATCAATTAGGATGATTTCCGAAAAGGGACTTAAGTTCTACCTTTCTGGATTTAGCTTTTCCTGACTGACATGTCTATTTTATTTCACTATTCCTGGTCAAGAGCCCAAGCAGTATCTAACAGTGATAGAAAGATTTATAGAAAAGAAAAGGTGGTGCGAATTTGAGCGTCCCCCTAGCAGGAAACTTCTCCACTCTATCTTATTTCTCTCGGCATAGGGTCTCACTCCCCTCATCACTCTAGAGAGGAGCAGTAAGTTGCTCCCTTTGCGATCTCTCCAAAGAGATGTGCTTCTCTCTCTTTTGAGTAATCTGGTCTGTTTACTCTGAGTTCGGATCTGGGCCGAATGGCCTCCTGCTGCACTGTAAATTCTATGATTCTAAAGTGTCCCACATTGAGCAACAAACCTTGAGACCTAACACCTGCAAATTCCACCCCTGAAATCTGGCCTCTTCAGAGACAGATTGTGTCCTTGTACCTTCTCCCAGTGTAATGGAGCTAAAGATTTTAAACTGGCTTCAGTATAATATCTATCTAATGCTGCTCAAAAAGCCCTCTTAACACAAATGGTTAACACAAAGACTGACTTTCCACTGAAGTTGAGACTGGAAGGATGCTTTCCAAGGTGCGGTGACTGATAAGTTTGATTAGTTATGGAATAATTACTGCAATGATTTTTTTTAAAAATAATTTTTATTAAGATTTTGAGAAACATAAAATAACAGCAAGAAAACCGTATTAACAACAACAAAAACAAATAACACAATAACCCCCAAAACCCAACCCCCCCCCCCCCCCCCCCCCCCCCCCAGTAACTATAAAAAGAAGAAATAGATAAGCACCCGGCATATTCAATAAACATATATACACATTTCTCCCTTCCCCCGCAACAACCCCCCCTCCCTCCCCCCCCCCCACTCCTCTCCCCCCCCCCCCCCCGGTTGCTGCTGCTGCCGGTCTATTTTCCTACCGTACTGCCAGGAAGTCCAGGAAAGGCTGCCACTGCCTAAAGAACCCCTGTACTGATCCCCTCAGGGCAAATTTCAACTTCTCCAATTTGATGAACCCCGCCATATCATTGATCCAGGCCTCTACGCTTGGGGGCCTCGCATCCTTCCATTGAAGCAAAATCCTCTGCCGGGCTACTAGGGACGCAAAGGCCAGAACACCGGCCTCTTTCGCCTCCTGCACTCCCGGCTCCACTGCAACCCCAAAAATTGCGAGTCCCCAGCCTGGCTTGACCCTGGATCCTACCACCCTCGACGCCGTCCTTGCTCCCCCCTTCCAAAATTCCCCCAGCGCTGGGCATGCCCAGAACATATGGGCATGGTTCGCTGGGCTCCCCGAGCACCTAGCACACCTGTCTTCGCCCCCGAAAAACCTACTCATCCTCGTCCCGGTCATGTGGGCCCGGTGCAGCACCTTGAACTGTATGAGGCTAAGCCTCGCACAGGAAGAGGAGGTATTCACTCTCTCCAGGGCATCCGCCCACGTCCCCTCCTCAATCTCCTCCCCCAGCTCCTCTTCCCACTTCCCCTTCAGTTCCTCCACCGAGGCCTCGTCTACCTCCTGCATTACCCGGTATATGTCCGAGGTCCTCCCTCCTCCGACCCACACCCCCGAGAGCACCCTATCCCGCACCCTTCGTGGGGGCAGCAAGGGGAACCCCTCCACCTGCTGCCTGGCAAACGCCCTCACCTGGATGTACCTAAACATGCTCCCCGGGGGCAGCCCAAACATCCCCTCCAACTCCCCCAAGCTCGTGAACCTCCCCTCCACAAACAGGTCCCTCAACCTCCTAAACCCTGCCCTGTGCCAGCCCAGAAATCCGCTCTTAAAGCAATTTCACATCAGATGTGTGCAATTTCAACCGGATGAGTCTGATCAAGGTAGTGCAATGGATCCAGGTGACGAATACATGGATAAATACATGTTGGGAGTTTTCTATAGGCCACCTAATAGTTCTAGGGATGTAGAGGAAAGGATGGCGAAGATGATTCTGGAAAAGAGCGAAAGTAACAGGGTAGTTGTTATGGGAGACTTTAACTTTCCAAATATTGACTGGAAAAGATATAGTTCGAGTACATTAGATGGGTCATTCTTTGTACAATGTGTGCAGGAGGGTTTCCTGACACAATATGTTGACAGGCCAACAAGAGGCGAGGCCACATTGGATTTGGTTTTGGGTAATGAACCAGGCCAGGTGTTAGATCTGGAGGTAGGTGAGCACTTTGGAAACAGTGACCACAATTCGGTGACCTTTACGTTAGTGATGGAAAGGGATAAGTATACCCCGCAGGGCAAGAGTTATAGCTGGGGGAAGGGCAATTATGATGCCATTAGACATGACTTAGGATGTGTTGGTTGGAGAAGTAGGCTGCAAGGGTTGGGCACACTGGATATGTGGAGCTTGTTCAAGGAACAGCTATTGCATGTTCTTGATAAGTACGTACCAGTCAGGCAGGGAGGAAGGGGTCGAGCGAGGGAACCGTGGTTTACCAAAGAAGTGGAATCTCTTGTTAAGAGGAAGAAGGAGGCCTATGTGAAGATGAGGCGTGAAGTTTCAGTTGGGGCGCTTGATATTTACAAGGAAGCGAGGAAGGATCTAAAGAGAGAGCTGAGACGAGCAAGGAGGGGACATGAGAAGTCTTTGGCAGGTAGGATCAAGGAAAACCCAAAAGCTTTCTATAGGTATGTCAGGAATAAAAGAATGACTAGGGTAAGAGTAGGGCCAGTCAAGGACAGTGGTGGGAAGTTGTGTGTGGAGGCTGAGGAGATAAGCGAGATACTAAATGAATACTTTTCGTCAGTATTCACTCAAGAAAAAGATAATATTGTGGAGGAGAATGCTGAGACCCAGGCTATTAGAATAGATGGCATTGAGGTGCGTAGGGAAGAAGTGTTGGCAATTCTGGACAAGGTGAAAATAGATAAGTCCCCGGGGCCGGATGGGATTTATCCTAGGATTCTCTGGGAAGCCAGGGAAGAGATTGCTGAGCCTTTGGCTTTGATTTTTAGGTCATCATTGGCTACAGGAATAGTGCCAGAGGACTGGAGGATAGCAAATGTGGTCCCTTTGTTCAAGAAGGGGAGTAGAGATAACCCCGGTAACTATAGGCCGGTGAGCCTAACGTCTGTGGTGGGTAAAGTCTTGGAGAGGATTATAAAAGATACGATTTATAATCATCTAGATAGGAATAATATGATTAGGGACAGTCAGCATGGTTTTGTGAAGGGTAGGTCATGCCTCACAAACCTTATCGAGTTCTTTGAGAAGGTGACTGAACAGGTAGACGAGGGTAGAGCAGTTGATGTGGTGTATATGGATTTCAGTAAAGCGTTTGATAAGGTTCCCCACGGTCGTCTATTGCAGAAAATACGGAGGCTGGGGATTGAGGGTGATTTAGAGATGTGGATCAGAAATTGGCTAGTTGAAAGAAGACAGAGAGTGGTAGTTGATGGGAAATGTTCAGAATGGAGTTCAGTTACGAGTGGCGTACCACAAGGATCTGTTCTGGGGCCGTTGCTGTTTGTCATTTTTATAAATGACCTAGAGGAGGGCGCAGAAGGATGGGTGAGTAAATTTGCAGACGACACTAAAGTCGGTGGAGTTGTAGACAGTGCGGAAGGATGTTGCAGGTTACAGAGGGACATAGATAAGCTGCAGAGCTGGGCTGAGAGGTGGCAAATGGAGTTTAATGTGGAGAAGTGGGAGGTGATTCACTTTGGAAAGAATAACAGAAATGCGGAATATTTGGCTAATGGTAAAATTCTTGGTAGTGTGGATGAGCAGAGGGATCTCGGTGTCCATGTACATAGATCCCTGAAAGTTGCCACCCAGGTTGATAGGGTTGTGAAGAAGGCCTATGGTGTGTTGGCCTTTATTGGTAGAGGGATTGAGTTCCGGAGCCATGAGGTCATGTTGCAGTTGTACAAAACTCTAGTACGGCCGCATTTGGAGTATTGCGTACAGTTCTGGTCGCCTCATTATAGGAAGGACGTGGAAGCTTTGGAACGGGTGCAGAGGAGATTTACCAGGATGTTGCCTGGTATGGAGGGAAAATCTTATGAGGAAAGGCTGATGGACTTGAGGTTGTTTTCGTTAGAGAGAAGAAGGTTAAGAGGTGACTTAATAGAGGCATACAAAATGATCAGAGGGTTAGATAGGGTGGACAGCGAGAGCCTTCTCCCGCGGATGGAGGTGGCTAGCACGAGGGGACATAGCCTTAAATTGAGGGGTAATAGATATAGGACAGAGGTCAGAGGTGGTTTTTTTACGCAAAGAGTGGTGAGGCCGTGGAATGCCCTACCTGCAACAGTAGTGAACATGCCAACATTGAGGGCATTTAAAAATTTATTGGATAAGCATATGGATGATAAGGGCATAGTGTAGGTTAGATGGCCTTTAGATTTTTTCCATGTCGGTGCAACATCGAGGGCCGAAGGGCCTGTACTGCGCTGTATCGTTCTATGTTCTATGTTCTAAATCATTCCAAGTGGGAATTATCACCAAGTTTGAAACCTCTGCACAGAACACTTCGCAAGTGAAGTCAATCCATGCCATTGATGCTGAAGCTGAATGGAACACAGTGTTAACTATAAACAACTGCCCCATTAAGTTCAAACTAGACACAGGTGCCTCCGCTAACCTGATCTCGAAGCTCGACTTTACAAAGATCAAGAACGCTCCCAAATCCTTCTAGCTGCCTGCCAACTCCAGGACTACAATGGCAACGCAATCTCCTCACTGGGGTCATGCCATTTAGGTGTATCCAACAAAGACAGGGAGGCAAGCCTGAGGTTTGTTTTGTTCAACCTGACAAGTCATCCCTGTTAGGTGCGCAAGCCTGCAAGCGACTGAACCTCATTTGAAGAGTCCACACCAAGACGTCTTCTCATCACACTCTCCAGACCAGCAAGACGGAATACTGGAACAATACCCAGATGTCTTCAGCAACCTGGGCACACTTCCATATCAATATCAGATTCTGCTGCGTGCTGATGCGAAACCCACTCAGGAGAGTGCCCGCTCCCCTGAGAGAACGGTTAAAATCAGAACTTGCGAGTCTTCAGAAGAAAGGCATCATCTCCACAGTCACTGAACCAACTGACTGGGTCAGTTCGATGGTGTGCATTAAAAAGCCCTCGGGGGACTTAAGAATCTGCATCGATCCCAAGGATCTCAACAAAAACATCATGAGGGAACACTACCCGATCCCAAAAAGAGAAGCGATCACAAGCGAAATGGCACACGCGCGTTTCTTTACCAAGTTAGATGCATCCCAAGGATTCTGGCAAATCCAACTAGAAGAATCCAGCAGAAAGCTCTGAACCTTCAACACGCCTTTCGGCAGATTCTGCTACAATCGAATGCCATTTGGGATCATCTCAGCATCTGAAATATTCCCCGCATCATGGAACAGATGATGGAAGGGATAGATGGAGTTTGTGTCTACGTGGATGATATTATCATCTGGTCCTCGACTCCAGAGGAACATGTGTCGCGACTGAAGAGGGTATTCAGACGCATACATGAGCATGGCCTCAAGTTAAACAGATCCAAATGCAGCTTTGGAATGTCCATGCTCAAGTTCTTGGGCGACTAGATATCGGAACATGGTAAAAGGCCATTGAAGCGATGAAGGTCCCCGAGGACAAGAAAGCGGTACTTCGCTTCCTTGGAATGGTGAATTTTTTAGGCATATTTATCCCAAATTTGGCCACACACACCACGGGCGGGATTCTCCGACCCCCGCCAGCTGCTGAATTCTCCGGCGCCGGGGATTTAGCAGGGGCGGGAATCACGCCCCCCCCCAGCGATTCTCCGGCCCGCAATGGGCCGAGTGGCCACCTGCTTTCGGCCAGTCGCGCCGGCGTATGTTACAACAGGTACTTACCGGCAGGATCTGGCTGTGCGGGCGGCCTCCAGGGTCCATGGGGGGTCGCAGGGTGATCTGGCCCCGGGCGATGCCCCCATGGTGGCCTGGCCCACGATTGGAGCCCACCGATCCGCGGGCAGGCCTGTGCCATGGGGGCACTCTATTCCTCTGCGCCGGCCGCTGTAACAGTCCGCGATGGCCGATGCGGAGATGAACCCCCCTGCACATACGCTGGGATGACGCCAGCACACACTGGCGCTCCCGTACATGCGCCAACTCGCGCCGGCCGGCCAGCGGAGGCCCTTCGGCGTATGCAGACAACCTTCCTGCTATGGACGAAAAGATAATTCTCATCACAGCAGAGACGGGCGCAGATCCCTTGCTGCAACGAGTAATTCACAACCTAAACCATGGGTGGCCAGAAGGGCAATGCCCGCAATTCTACAACGTCAAAGATGACCTGACAGTGATCAATGATATACTGCTGAGAATGGACCGAACAGTGATTCTGCTGCATCTCAGGCCCGTGGTACTTCGTCAGATCCACGATAGCACAGTGGTTAGCAATGCTGCCCACGGCCCTGAGGACCCGGGTTCGAATCCCGGCCCTGGGTCACTGTCCGTGTGGAGTTTGCACATTCTCCCCATGTCTGCGAGGGTTTCACCGCCACACCCCAAAGATGTGCAGGATAGGTGGATTGGCAACGTTAAATTTCCCTTTAATTGGAAAAAATAATTGGGTATTCTAAATTTAAAAAAAAGATCCACGAGGGCCACCTGGGCATAGAAAAATGCAGACGAAGGACTCGACAACAGTCTACTGGCCTGGCATCAATCAGGACATCATGGACATGGCCTTGAGCTGTGAGACTTGCCAGAAGTTCCAACCAGCGCAGTGTAAGGAGACTCTGCAACCACACAACATGAAACCTCTCCGTGGTCCAAGGTAGGCATTGACCTCTTCCACTCAATGGTCGTGACTACATACTACTCATATACTACTACTCAAACTGCTCTGAAGTACTGAAGCTGTCTGACCTCACCTCACAAACCGTGATCAAAGCGTGCAAAGAAACCTTCTCTCATCATAGCATCCCAAACACGGTCATGACTGACAATGGACCATGCTTTGACAGTCAAGAATGGACCGTGTTTGCAAAGTGCTACAATTTCAAGCACGTCACCTCAAGTCCGCACTACCCGCAGTTCAACGGCCAGGTGGTAAAGGGGGTACACATAGTCAAACAGCTTCATCAACAAAGCCTTGGATTCTGCAGCCGACATTCATCCAGCACTACTCTCGTATCGTGCTGCTCCCTTAGCATCTGGCATGTCACCCTCTCAACGGTGCTGATGAACAGGGACCTGTGAACAACGCTTCCGGCCCGACAACTGCCTAATCCAGATCTCCAACCGGTGATACACAAGATGCGATGACTTTGTGATGGTCAGAAGCATCACTATGACAAACATGCAACTGATCTGGGCACGCTATCTCCAGCAGACACCGTCAGAATCAGAGTACCTGATGGTGGCTGGTCTGCTTCAGCTGTTGCAATTCGAAAAGCTGCACCCAGATCCTACGTGATACAAATGGCTGATGGTACCGTCGTCCGCAGAAATCGAAGGGCACTTCAAAAAATACAGCCGCCACTGATCGCCCCTTCACTGCCGTTGAGGCAATCCCTCAAGACATCCTGACTGACATTTCCACTGGTCGTGAGACACACACAACGATCAAGCCACCAACGTCTCCGCCGCCACCTCTCAGGAGGTCATCAAGGACGAGGCGGACGCCTCAAAGACTGAACCTGCGAACATTTTCTCTTCCCTGTTTGCTCTGTATATAACAAAATTGAACATATCATATAAATATATCTAGCTTTGTCACACAATTCCCCCAGTACCACACCTGTAATGTTAAAAAAAAGGGGAGATGTAATTATATGTAGACTGACAGGAAAACAAGGGGTTAATCAGAACACCCGGCTGCAGCATGACCACTAGAGGGCACTACACAACTCATTCTAAAACCAGACACAAACTAGACTCTCCCTCTCATTCCTGGCAGGGACTGTAGGATTAGCACCAGAATAGTTTATATCTTAGGCTGGGTCACCACATGTGGCCAAGATCCCAGTTATACAGTTAGTCATTATCACTGAGTTACTAGAGTTAGATCAGCAGAGTGTCAAACTCATTTATCTAGTTGTTGTTACTGAATAAATCCTTTCAACTTACTTCAAGGACTGGAGTGCCTTTCAAAATCGTCTACGGTCAGTAGCAACTTATGTTAATCAAACGGCATAACATAACACTTTCCTGCTCCAAAAGCCAATTCAGATTCAAATTGAATCCAATTCATGGTTCCCACAACGGAGACATACCAGATCTTAGCCAAAAGGCCGAGCAGATATTACACTTGATCTTAGACAAAAGGCCGAGATGCGATAAAGCCTCGGGTTCACAACACCTCCCTAATGATGAAAAATTATTACCATAGTAATAACTTTACTACACTACCAAAATCATTGTAAACTCCATTACAACTAACTTTATTACATACAGTACAAGTAATATTCTTTCCCCTGACATCACATTTCAGCCTTAAACATTTTGTCTTGGAAACATCATAATGCTTAACTGTAACAATTTGCTGCATGTGAGAGTTCTGATTTAAAGTCCAGTTTGCTTGAGTTACTAGAATTCCAACTCATTGGCAAATGAGAGTTTACTACTGGTGGTTCCCTTTCCAAAACCAATCTCCGCAAATCTCCATTCTCAGTTTTTACAGCTTTTCCATGTCCTGTATACTTGGTTTGATCTGGTGAACTTTGTCAAGAACATAATTGCTGATTTCTGCTAATCCCTCTGGCTTTCAGGTATTGGCAGGTGTGAATTGTAAACCAAGAGGAAATCCGCTGCTTATCCTTGGGATTCAGTTCCTCTTTAAAACCAGGTTGTCATCAAGCTGTTGGCCTCTTTTCGCAGTCTTTGAAACTCCACCGGCGGGATGCTCCGTTTTGCCGACAGCCCGGAGGTTTCCCGACGGTGTGCAGCTGCCCCACAATGGGAAACCCCATTGACTGGCCGGCGTAACGGAGAATCCCGCCAGCGGGGTGAGGCAGAAATGTGGCGGGGCGGAGAATCCAGCCGTTGGTTCGGGTTTTAACTCCTGGATCTCCATTCTCATCCATGTTCACAAGTTTTTTAATGTCCAAGTCAGTAAAGAAAATCTCAACCGGTCAAGCATTTGAAGTCCTCATCCTGTTTAAATGCAGGATTACTTTTATTTTAAAGTTTGCTCCCATGATTTAAACCCAATATTCTTTTTCAGGGGATAGGTTTAACCTTGGCTCCATCTTTGCACGCAGTTTGCTCTTCTGTGAAGTAAAATCCATTTTAGACACTTTAAGAACTTTGCCATGGTTATGACAATATTTAGATTTTAAAAAACTTGGGGCGGTATTCTCCCCCCCCCCCCCCCCCCCCCCCCCCCTCCCCCCACGCCGGGTGGGAGAATCGCTGGGGAGCTGTGCGAATCGCGCCACGCCGCCCCAACCTCCGTACGCGATTCTCCCACCCCCCGAAACCAGCGCCGTGAGAATCATGCTGGGCCGCTCGGAGAATCGCCGCAAATGGCGAGCGGCAATTCTCCAGCCCAGATGGGCCGAGCGGCCGCTCCGACACGACAGGTTCCCACCGGCTCCATCCACCCCTGGTCGCTGCCAGCGGGAACTGTGCGAGAACGTTCGGGGGGGCTCCTTCACCGGGGGGGTGGGGGGGCACCGATGGGGTCTGGCCCGTGATCGAGGCCCACCGATAGGCGGGCCGGGCCTCTCCCACCCCCCGGGCCTACCTCTTTCCGTGGCCGGCCCCAGAACACCGCCGCCATGTTGGTGAGGGACCGGCGCGCATAAGAAGTTCCCCGCGCATGCGCAGGATGGTGCAGCCCAATGGCGCGTGCGAAGGATTGAGCTGCCCCAACTGCGCATGTGGGGGTTGGCGCCACATAAGGAGGCTGGAGCGGCGTGAACCGCTCCAGCACCATGCTAGCCCCCTGTGGGGGCCAGAATAGGTCGTGCCCGGGCCCTGTTCGCGCCGGCGTGAAATGCGATGGTGTCCACGACGGCGCGGGCATTTAGTCCCGGGAGAAGAGAATCCCACCCTTGATATTCCTCCCTGATCATTCAACACAAACCTTGTTCAATTCTTTTCTCGCAAGAGTGCATGCTTCGTCATTTTGAAGTTCTAATTTACATTCACGAACATTAATTCTTTCTCACGGCTCCATGATATCGTAATTGATTGGAACGCTAGATTTTCAGTTTCAAAGTAATGTTTTCCTCTGTTCCATCACAGCTTTGATTATTGCCGCTTTCTGAATTGATGTCTCTTTCTCAGCTTCTACTTGTAGGTTTACTTCAGGCAGCTTTAATTCTTCTACAGTTGCCAGTCTGATGTTCCAATATCCGACTGACCTCAGCAATCTAAGCTTCTGACTCTTTGGACCCATCATTAGCAATTGTCACAGAAAGTCATGGATTTTGGTACATCACTTGATTTCCCTTGTATATTTTCTATTTTAATAAATTCACTAGGCATTCCTCACATTCCTCACATTACTGGAGATGGCAACACCTAGCTAAGTCATTTCTTAATAGAAAATCAGTACCTTTAATCGGTAACTTGGACACAAATCCACATAATTACAATACCAGATATTAAACCACATTTAAAATGAAAACAAAATTAAATTCAAAATTAAATCTGCTCTATACAACAGAATGGATAAAGTATCTCCATTAATACCCTATATCAGTTATAGGCAGAAAAGGTGGCGAGGATCCGAAGACTAGTCCAACAGAGGGACTGGCAGTCAGGGGGTTGGGGCTGCCGAACCTGCTTTACTGCTACTGGGCAGCGAAAACAGAGAAGGTGCTGGGTTGGTGGGGGTAATCAGGAGTCAGTTTGGGTAAAGATGGAGGCCAGGTCCTATAAGGGGACAGGATTGTGGCGTTGGTGACGACCCCGCTCCCGCTCTCCCCGAGGACGTTTTTGGGAAACTCGGTGGTGGTGGCTACGCTAAAAATGCGGAGGAAATTACGGCAGCACTTTAAAGTGGGGAGAAGTCAAGGATGATGCCGATCAGGAACAACCATATGTTTGAGCCGGCTAGGGTGGACCACGGGTTTAGGGGATGGGAGGATAAGGGTGTGGCAATAATGAGGAATTTGTTCATGGAGGGACGGTTTGCAAGTTTGGGGAATTAGTGCAGAAGTACGGGCTCGTGCAGTTGGAGGTATTCAGGTACTTGCAAGTCCGGAGTTTTGCGAGGAAGGTTTATTCAAGTTTTCGGGTTGTGTCACCCATGTCATTGGTGGAGTGAGTACTGCCGCTGTCCAGGTTGGAGGAGGGTAAAACTTCAGGTATCTATGGGAGGCTGCTGGCAGGGGATGGGGCCTCGCTGGTGTAGTAATATCATGGGTGTGTTGTAATTCACCGACTGAGCACTAGGAGTCTCATTAGTATATAAGTGAATATTAGAGTCAGGTGACCTCAACTGACTAGGGAGCTGGGAGAGAGGTTGCTTGTGCATGTTAACACTGTTATTCATCTGTTGTTTTGTACATATTTGACCTACAGTTAATGCTAATAAACTGTTTATAGCTTTAGCTACAAGTGTTCTTGTATCATAAATCAGGCCATCCGACAAGAACATTACTTGGTACCAGGAGTGGGGTGGTATTAAACACTCCCTGCCACGAAGTGCACAGAGATTTGAAGATTTTGCAATCTGAAAGAACGAATTGCATGGATTCGTTGAAGCCACCAATGAGTCTCAGATTTCATGGTAATGTGGACAGCAACTGGCGTATGTTTAAACAACAATTTAATCTGTTTCTTACTGCAGTAAATTTAGGAGATCAATCAGATTTGCAACAAATAGTGATGCTCCTAACAGCGGCAGGGCCTGAAGTAAGTGCTGTGTTTGAAACATTTAAATTTGCAAACGATGAAGATAGTCAACAATTTTATGAAATAATTCCAAGATTTGATGAACATTGAACCCCCAGAAAGAGTGACATTTATGAGCGCTATGTTTTAGATCATGTTTACAGAAGACAGAAGAGTCCATAGATCATTTCATCACTGATTTAAAGTTAAAAGATAACCTGTAATTTTTCTGCAGTGGAATCTTCCACGATTCGGGACCAGATTGTGTTTGGTGTGAATGAAAATAAGCTGAGGGAACGGTTGCTGAGGGAATCAGAGCTATCTGTGGAAAAAACAGTTAAGATTTGTCAGGCTCACGAGCAAGCAGCACAGCATTCTAAAATGTTTCTTAGTAATGGCTGACTGTTCTTGGAGGAAAGTACTCCAGTTGCCGTCCTTTTTCCAAAAAGGCGGGAAACTGCCAAAAAAGGAGGGAAATTTCCTGCAGCTCCTCGCACACCAACAAACAGGTTAAAGATCAGGACAAAGTATTTCTTTTTTTTTAAATAATTTTATTGAAAGAGTTTTTCCATACAAACATTTACCCCTACTAATTTTTAAATTATTTACAACACAATCCCTCTAGGCAAATATCCCTCCCTCGCCCGCCCTCTCGCGCGCACCAGTCCTCCCCCCCCCCCAAGCAACAACTTAACAAACAAGGCAGCCTACAATTTCAGACATGAGCAGCGAGCAGACTTGCCCGCGTTACAGTCGTGCATGTCCCCCCACGACCATTGCTGCCCCCCTCCCCTCCCCCCCCCTCCCCTCCCCCCCCCCCCCCCTCCCTCCCCTCCCCCCCCCCTCCCTCCCCTCCCCCCCCCCCCGGGTTGCTGCTGCCACGACCCCGAACGCCTATCTCTGATCTAAAAAGTCAAGGAAAGGTTGCCACCGCCTGGAGAATCCCTGTACCGACCCTCTCAGGGCAAATTTGATCCTTTCTAGCTGAATATAGCTAGCCATATCGTTAATCCAAGTTTCAACGCTTGGAGGCCTCGCGTCCTTCCATTGAATTAATATCCTTCGTCGAGCCACTAGGGACGCAAAGGCCAGTATTCCGGCCTCCCTAGCCTCCTGTACCCCCGGTTCTACCCCGACCCCAAAGATCGCAAGCCCCCATCCTGGTTTGACCCTGGACCCCACCACCTTCGACACCGTCCTTGCCACCCCCTTCCAGAACCCTTCCAGCACCGGACATGCCCAGAACATATGCACATGGTTCGCAGGGCTTCACAGACATCTGACACACCTGTCCTCACTCCCAAAGAACCGGCTCATCCTTGTCCCCGTCATGTGAGCTCTATGCAGCACCTTAAATTGAATGAGGCTCAGCCTCGCACACGAGGAGGAAGAATTGACCTTCTCCAGTGCATCCGCCCACGTCCCATCTTCTATCTGCTCTCCCAGCTCCCCTTCCCACTTGGCTTTCAGCTCCTCCCCTGATGCTTCTTCCGCCTCCTGCATTATCTTGTAGATGTCTGATATCTTCCCCCCTCCGACCCAGACCCCCGAGAGCACCCTATCACTTGCCCCCTTACTGGGGAGCAGGGGGAACCCCTCCACCTGCCGCCTAGCAAATGCCTTCACTTGTAAATATCTGAACATGTTTCCCGGGGGGAGCTCAAACTTCTCCTCCAGCCCTCCCAGACTCGCAAACCTCCCCTCTATAAATAGGTCCTTCAGCTGCCGTATGCCCACCCTGTGCCAGCTCTGAAATCCCCCGTCGATGTTCCCCGGGATGAATCTATGGTTCCCTCTTATTGGCGCCGCCAACAGACCTCCCATTTCCCCCCTGTGTCGCCTCCACTGCCCCCATATCTTGAGGGTGGCCGCCACCACCGGGCTCGTGGTGTACCTCGTGGGGGGGAGCGGCCATGGTGCCGTTACTAGGGCCCCCAGGCTTGTGTTGCCACAGGACGCCCTCTCCATTCGTTTCCAAGCTGCCCCCTCCCCTTCCATCATCCACTTGCGCACCATTGACACATTTGCCGCCCAGTAATACCCCGAGAGATTGGGTAGTGCCAGCCCTCCACTGTCCCTACTCCGCTCCAAAAAGACCCTCCTCACCCTTGGGGTGCCGTGCGCCCACACGTAGCTCATGATGCTACTCGTCACCTTTTTGAAGAAGGCCCTAGGGAGGAAGATGGGCAAGCACTGAAATAAAAACAAGAACCTTGGGAGGACCGTCATTATGATTGAGGACAAAGTATTTCTGTGTAAAAGATGTGGTCAACGACACAAATTAAGGCAGTGTCCAGCGTTTGCTAAGGTTTGTTCCAGATGCAAAGGAAATAATCACTCTGCTCAGAATTGTTACTCTAAGCTCAGTCACACAGTGGAAGACACAGTCCCCAGTGATGAAACATCATTGTTTGTTGGGGGGGGGGGGGGGGGGGTGGCACAGTGGATAGCACTGCTGCCTCACGGTGCTGAGGACCCGGGTTTGATTCCGTCCCCGGGTCACTACCTGTGTGGAGTTTGGACATTCTCCCATGGTCTGCGTGGGTTTCATCCCCACACACAAAGATGTGTAGGTTAGATGGATTGGCCACGCTAAATTGCCCCTTAATTGGAAAAAAAAATTGGGTATTCTAAATTTATATTTAAAAAATCATTATTGGAGTAATACAGAAAAGAAGAATTTTTTGGAGACATCACAAAAATTTCCAGCACTTAAAAAATTGCAAACTGATGCTTCATTTAAAATAAATGCGGTTGATGAAGACAAATGGCTGCTACCACTTGAAGTGAATGGACGCAATGGTCCAATTAAAGATAGATACTGGTTGTCGGACCAGCCGGGGTTGGAAACAGGAGCGGAGACAGATGTAGCCTTTGCCTCATTGATCGCCCGAAGGTGGATCCTGTTGGGATGGAAATCAACCTCTCCACCCAGTGCCCTGGAGTGGCGGGGGATCTGTTGGAATTCTTGACTCTTGAGAAGGTTAAGTTTGAACTGAGGGGAAGGATGGAGGAGTTCTACAATTCATGGCAGTTATTCATTATGCACTTTCAAGAATTGGATAACATTGAACATTAGTGGGGAGGGGGCTTGGGAGGGTTAGGGGGAGGGGAACTGTATGTGTTAATGGTGACTATCGGTGATTCCTGATTCCTTTTTGTTATTTGTTGATGTTAACATGCGGGCAGTTGTTTGGGGGTTGGTGGGAGGATGGGATTGTTGTAGATATGGGATTGACATTATATTCGTTACTGCTTATTGTTTATTGTTGGTGGAAGCAAATTTGGGAGAAAATGTGAAAAAGGAGGAGATTAAAAATATATTTTTAAAAGTTAGATACTGGTACCAAAGCCAATTTAATCAGCATGATGATTTAAAAAATCTAAAAATTCAGCCGATTAGAAGAAATTACAAAATATTTCTGAGAAATTATAATGGTTCAAGCATTAAATGTTATGGTGCCTGTGACCTGAGTGTGGTGATGAAAATCACAGTTTATTCCGTCCCATTCTGTATTCTATCCGAGGGCTTGGATTCATTATTAGGTGATCAGTCCTGTGAAGAATTAGGTTGAGTGCAGTTGGCATATAGCACCCACAAAGGATTGGATCAACACTACAATGATTCTGAGAACATTATCAGCAAATTCAGCGATGTGTTCACTGATTTTAGTGCACTACCATTCGCCAACGAGATACAATGTAAAGAAGGTGCATTATCTAAAGCACCGATAGAAACTACTAGTCGTGAAATTGCTGAAGATGTAGATCAGCATGTCAATCTCATTTCTAGCCTACCACCTGTATCAGATACAAAACCACAAGTTATCAAGAAGATAGAAGAACCTACCAATGGGGTAAATTCCATGGTATGTGTGAAACAAAAAATGGTGATGCTCATATAGGCATGGATCCCAAACAACTTAACGAAAAAAGTGTACATATTGTAAAACAATCATTACAGAAAGCAATGGACAGCCAATCTGATCCATATCTCACAAAATCACATTACAAAGCGTTACCATTGTCACACCGTAGATTGCCAGTAGAGTTACTCATGAATAGAAGGTTGCATACCACACTTCCATACTTGGAAAAGAAGGAGGAGAATGCAGTGCTACTGCAGGAAATGCAAAACATTAAAGCAAAACAAAAGCAGTTAGAGAACTTTACCACCTCTGAGTAGTGATGACATTGTGAGAGTAGGAGATTCGGGCAATTGGTCGAGAAAAGCCTTTGTACTTGAAGAAGTAGCACCTAATCTCTACAATGTACAGACAGAGGAAGGATCAGTTTTAAGAAATCATCACGCAATCTTGAAGACCAGAGAAGACTTTCACAACAACGTGATGGATGACAAATCTACGTCAGAATCAACGTCAGCTGCAGTGTCAGATACTTCAGCGGTTGCTGAGCATGAGAATGTCATGGAGAACATTGAATCTACAGGTTCTGAGCAGCAAGGGGGATTTTGGCAGGGATTCGCAGATGTCAGGTCAGAGATCCTGGAAGGGAGGGTGACTCCGAGTCCAGAGGTGGCAATATTTGGAGTATCGGAAGATCTGGGAGCCCGGGGGTGGGGGGGGGAGGGGGCGGGGGGAGGCTGACACCTTGGCCTTTGCCTCCCTGGTGGCCCAGAGATGGATTTTGCTGGGGTGGAGGGACTCGGAGCCTCCAAAGTCCGGACTGTGGGTCAGTGACATGGCAGAGTTTCTCAGACTAGAGAAGATTAAGTTCATCTTAAGGGGTTCAATATAAGGGTTTGCTCGGAGGTGGCAGCCGTTCATTGACTTCTTAAAGGAAAACTGAGCTAAACCGACCCCCAATGGATACACTAAGCCAAGGTTTTTCAAAGTGCGGATCGCAACCCGTAGGTGATTCGTAGGCGGGTGTCGGGAGGGTCGCAAAGCAGTCGATGGTGGTGTTCTTGCAGAGGTCCCAATCGCGGGAGACGTGCACAATGGCCACAACCGCCATTTTTATTGATAATGATGGCCGCTGCCGCCTTTTAAATGAGAAGGAAAAAAGGCTATGTGCAGTTTCTGGCTACAATGGCAGCAGTGAGCATGCCACAGCACATACACTTGATGTCAAGCGCCCTCTGTGTATGTGCTTTTGGCGCCAAATTATGGAGGAGAGCTTCTTCCATTTCCTAGCTGCTGGCAAGCAAGGCAAGAGGGCTGTGATGATGAATTGCTTTCTTACAAGAAAGAGACAGCCAGAGACACAACTAGACAGTGGGCAGGATTCTCCGCCGCGTGATTCTCCGTTATGCCGGCGCCCGGGGATTTCCCGATGGCATGGGGCTGCCACACAATGGGAAACCCCATTGACCAGCTGGCGTAACGGAGAATCCCGCCAGCCGGTCGGGGCAGAAATGTGGCATGGTGGAGTGGAGAATCCCGCCCAGTGTATCTACTGGCCGAATCTCATATCTGAATTTTCTGGAGAGAGTTGCTCAGTAGAGTCTGAGGCAGGAAAGAGCAGTGCTTGTGTTAGCTCTGTACAGAGCTCCAGGGCCTACAAAGGAGAAATTTAAGAACAAAGGAAAGTACAATACAGGAACAGGCCCTTCGGCCCTCCAAGTCTGTGCCGATCATGATGCCCTAACTTTAAAAAAAAAGTTTGCACTTACTCGTCCTTATCTCTCTATTTCCTCCCTATTCATGTACCCATCCAGATGCCTCTTTAATGTTGCTAATGTGCCTGCTTCCAGCACATCCTCTGGCAGCGCATTCCAGGCTCCCCCCATTCTCTGTGTGAAAAACTTACCCCGCATATCTCCCTTAAACTTTCTTCCTCTCATCTTGAACCTGTGCCCTCTTCTAATTGACACTTCCCCCTTGGAAAAAGCCTCTGACTGTCCATCCTGTCTATGCCTCTGATAATATTGTAGACCTCTATGAGGTCTCCCCTCAGCCTTCGTCTTTCCAGTGAAAACAATCCTAGTTTATTCAACCTCTCTGTCGTGTTAATCACCCTGGGATAACACAGACTGCAACTGGATGCAGTTGCACTTGAAAGTAGACTCCAAACTTTGGTGTTGGTTCAATATGCTTTATTGAACTTGTTAAGCAGTGCACACAGTTCGCTGTGGGTTTGACACTCTACTAATCTAAGTGTGCTTTCCATAACTAACTAGACCAGACTAGCTCTGAGCCATGTGTAGAAGGTGCTAACTGATATATACACCCTGACTGTCACCACAGTTGTCACCAGTGGAAAGAGGCAGAGTGTTGATGCCTCGTGTGTTTTATAGTGCCAGACCACCTTCTAGTGTTCTGCCTGGTGATTGGTTGTGTTCTGTCCTGTGTGTTGATTGGCTGTACTGGGTGTCTGTCACTGCCTGTCTGTATCTCATTACGTGCATGAGTGCAGATCATGACACTCTCCTCATAGCCAACACCCTCGAGACCTGGCAACATCCTGGTGAACCTTCCTTGAACTCCCTCCAAAGCTTCCATGTCCTTCTGATAATGTGGTGACCTGAACTACACACAATACTCCAAATGCGGCCTAACCAAGGTTTTATTTAACTGCAACAAGATTTCCCAACTCCTGTACTCAATGCCCCAGCTGATGAAGGCAAGCATGCCATGTGCCTTCTTACTCATCTTGGCCACCTATATTGCCACTTTTAGGGAACTGTGGACCTGTATGCCCAGATTCCTCTGTCTGTTAATGTTCTGAAGGATTCTGCCATTTACAGTATAAATCATACTCAGATTTGATCCTCCATAATGTATCACCTTGCATTTGTTTGGATTAAACTCCATCTGCCTTTTCTGTGTTCAAGCCTCCAATCTATCTATATCCTATTGTGTCCTCTGACAATCCTCGGCATGACCAGCAACTCCGCCAATCTTCATGTCATCCGTAAACGTACTAATCAGACCACCCACACTTTCCTCTAGATCATTTATATATACTACAAACAACAGAGGTCCCAGCACAGATCCCACCATTAGCTACAGATCTTCATTTTGAAAAACACCCTGCCACCACTACACTCTGTCTTCTATAACCAAGCCAGTTCTGTATCCAATAAAAGCAAATTACTGCGGATGCTGGAAACTGAAATCAAAGAGAAAATGCTGGAAAATCTCAGCTGGTCTGGCAGCATCTGTAGGGAGAGAAAACGTTTTGAGTCCAGATGATCCTTTGTCAAAGCTTTGAGGAAGGTGACCTGTGGTTCGAGATGAGTCTTTGGGTGGAGGTGGGAGAGTTCAGCGGGGAGCCTTCTTCACAGAACAGAGAGGTTAGGGTGTGGGGTCAGTGGGAGGAGCCTTTGGCCAGGAGTTCCACGCTGCAGGTAGTAATGCTGTAAACGGAAGTGAGGTGGGGAGTGTGGTAAACCACTGTTAGTGTATTATATGTATTGTGGTAAACTGTTACTGTACAACATGTATTGTGGTAAACCACTGCCTGATGGCTCCGCCTGTGGCTCCTCCCCTCGTGCTCGGTATAAAGATGGCTGACCTCCAGCCCTGCCCCAGTTCAGGATCAGTGGCCAGGAGGCTTTCTGTTTAGCTTATTAAAGCCACAGTTCCGTTCACTGCTCATCTTGTGTTAATTGATGGCACACCAATTTGATAAGCTAAACTTTTAAGATGAATTCATCACTGAAGCCTGATCGCCTGGAGCTGGACCCACAATCAGCCGACGCCACTGCGACATTCGAGCACTGGCTAAGCTGATTCGAAACTTACGTCGGATCCTCCACCGACGACGTCACCAACCTCCAAAAGCTTCAAATACTCAATGCTCGGGTGAGCCCGCAAGTTTTCCTTCTTATCAGAGACGTCCCTCGTATACGGAGGCAATAATGCTGCTGAAGGGACAGTACATAAAGGCAGTAAACGAGGTGTACACGAGGCACCTCCTCGCCATGAGGCAACAACGCCCCGGAGAAACACAAGCCGAATTCCTGCGTGCCTTGTGGATACTCGGCTGGAACTGTGCCTGCCAGGCGGTATTGGCTGTCTAACATACGGAGCTGCTGATCAGGAACGCCTATGTCGCGGGAATTAAATCCAATTACATCTGCCAGCGTTTGCTAGAAGGGGGTACATTCGACCTACCAGGGACAGTGCAGCTCTCGCACTCCAGAACATGGAGGCCTACACCTCCGATCACACAGCACCCGCGTGGACCTTGTGGGCGCCGCCATCACCCGACTCGAGTGCGGTGCCAGCCTGTGCCGCCCAGCAGCCAGCCAACTCCGGAAGCACGAAATGCTACTTTTGCGGCCAGGGTAAGCATCCCAGACAACGCTGCCCTGCACGGAACGCAATTTGCAACGGGTGTGGGAGGAAGGGCCACTTCGCCAAAGTCTGCCAGGCCCGACCTGTCCCTAAAGTTCCTAGGCCCAACAGCGCTGCCTGTTGCCTGTCGGGACCCCCCCCATCTGCCGTGCCACCCCCCCATGTGCGACCCATGGGCGCCGCCATCTCCGCTGCCATCCGCCATATGCGACCCGTGGGGGCCGCTATCTTCGCCGCCATCTTTTATTCCACGCGCGACCCATGGGGGACGCCATCTTTGACGCCACCTTCGATACCACTCGCCACGCAGGACTCATGGGGGCCGCCATTTTGGAACCACTCCGCCGCCTCCCGGGACCCCGGCTCACCCGGTCGTACGCTGGCCACTGCTACCTCCAACTGGCCCACTCACCACCTTCCAAAGCTCGCCTCCATCACACTCGACCAGTCTCGACCTCATCACAAAATCCACGATGACCGTCCGGATCAACGGGCACGAGATGGCCTGCCTCTTTGACTCCGGGAGCACCCAGACAGCTTTATCCACCCAGATACGGATGGCGCTACTCCCTCCCAATTTTACCCGCGACCCAGAAAATCTCCCTGGCTTCCGGATCACATTCCGTAGAAATCCGGGGGTACTGTGTCGCGACCCTTTCGGTACAGGGCGTAGAGTACACTAACTTTAAGCTCTACGTCTTCCCCCATCTCTGCGCTGCCTTATTACTGGGGCTCAACTTTCAGTGCCACCTCCAAAGCCTTACCTTAAAGTTTGGTGGACCGCTGCCCCCCTCACTGCCTGTAGCCTCGCGACCCTTAAAGTCGCCCCACCCTCACTCTTCACTAACCTCACCCCGGACTGTAAGCCCGTCGCCACTAGGAGCAGATGATACAGTGCCCGGGACAAGGCCTTTATCAGGTCGGAGGTCCAGCGACTCCTACAAGAGGGGATCATTGAGGCTAGTACCAACCCCTGGAGAGCCCAAGTGGTGGTCGTCAAGACTGGGGAGAAGCACCGGATGGTCATCAACTACAGTCAGACGATCAACCGGTACACGCAGCTCGATGCGTACCCCCTCCCCCGCATATCTGACATGGTCAATCAGATTGCGCAGTATCGAGTCTTCTCCACAGTTGACTTGAAGTCCGCGAACCACCAGCTCCCTATCCGCCCGGAGGACCGCCAATACAATGCCTTCGAGGCAGATGGCCGCCTCTACCACTTCCTCAGGGTTCCCTTCGGTGTCACCAATGGGGTCTCGTCTTCCAGTGAGAAATGGACCGAATGGTTGACCAGTACGGGCTGCAGGCCACGTTCCCGTACCTAGATAATGTCACCATCTGCAGCCATGACCAGCAGGACCATGACCCTAACCTCCAACATTTCCTCCACACCGCTAAGCTCCTGAACCTCACGTACAATAAGGAAAAATGTATTTTCCGCACAACCCGCCTAGCCATCCTTGGCTACGTTGTGGAAAACGGAGTCCTAGGGCCCGATCCCGACCACATGCGCCCCCTCCTGAAATCTCCCCTCACCCACTGCCCCAAGGCCCTGAAGAGATGCCTGGGGTTCTTCTCTTATTATGCCCAATGGGTCCCCAATTATAGGGACAAGGCCCATCCACTCATTAAATCCACCAATTTTCCCCTGATGGCTGAAGCCCGCCTGACCTTCAACCGGATCAAGGCAGATATTGCCAAAGCCACGATGCATGCTGTGGACAAGTCCATTCCGTTCCAGGTGGAGAGCGATGCGTCGGACCTTGCCCTGGCCGCTACTCTCAACCAGGCGGGCAAGCCCGTGGCTTTCTTCTCCTGTACCCTCCATGCCTCTGAAATTCGGCACTCCTCCGTTGAAAACGAAGCCCAAGCCATTGTGGAAGCTGTACGACATTGGCGGCGTTACCTGGCTGGCAGGCGATTCACTCTCCTCACTGACCAACGGTTGGTTGCCTTCATGTTTAATAATACACAGTGGGGCAAGATCAAGAACAAGATTCTGAGGTGGAAGATCGAACTTTCCAGCTACAACTACGATATCTTGTACCGACCTGGGAAGCTCAATGAGCCCCCAGGTGCCCTATCACGCGGTACATGTGCCAGCGCACAAGTAGACCGGCTTCGGGCCCTCCACAATCACCTCTGTCACCCGGGGGTCACCAGTTTTTTTCATTTTATCAAGGCTCGCAAGCTGCCTCACTCCATCGAGGAGGTCAGGACCATGACCAGGGACTGCCAGGTCAGCGCGGAGTGCAAACCGCACTTCTATCGGCCCGACAGAGCACACCTGGTAAAGGCCTCCCGCCCCTTTGAGCGCCTCAGCATCAACTTCAAAGGGCCCCTCCCCTCCACTGACCGTAACGTGTAGTTCCTCAACATTGTTGACGAGTACTCACAATTCCCCTTTGCCATCCCATGCCCTGACATGACCTCTGCCACCGTCATCAAGGCCCTGCACAGTGTCTTCACCTTGTTCGGTTTCCCCTCCTACATCCATAGCGATCGGGGTTCCTCCTTCATGAGCGACAAGTTGCATCAGTTCCTGCTTAGCAAGGGCATCGCCTCCAGCAGGACGACCAGCTACAACCCCTGGGGAAACAGACAGGTGGAGAGGGAGAACGCGGCGGTCTGGAAGGCCGTCCTTCTGGCCCTACGGTCTAGAAGTCTCCCAGTCTCCCGCTGGCAGGAGGTCCTCCCCGATGCGCTCCACTCCATCCGGTCGCTCCTGTGCACTGCCACCAATGAGACCCCTCACAAACGTATGTTTGCCTTCCCTAGGAAGTCCACCTCAGGGGTCTCGCTCCCGTCCTGGATGACAGTCCCAGGGCCCGTCCTCCTCCGGAAGCATTCGAAGAGTCATAAATCGGATCCCCTCGTCGAGAAGGTCCATGGTGTGAACCCGCTGCACAAGATTCAAGATTTTGAATCTTGAGCACCGAGCAAGGAAGCTCTGTTGCATCCTACAATTTCAAAACGCAGGGTTGCCTTTGAAGAGCGATGGGATACCGCAAGCTGGCATGAGCCACTGGCAGCAATGGCATTGCCATTGTAGTCGAGAAGCTGGCAGGCTGGTGGAAAAATGCTCGGCTTGACGCAGATGGTATCAAGATCAGACTTTGAAATGAGGTTCGCTGAAGCGCCGGTGTCCAGCCTGAAGCGTATACGAGCCTTGTTGACCGTAAGGGTGGCACACCACTCGTCGTCCTGATCAATGCTCATCACTGGGAGTTGTTTCACCTTTTTGGCGGAAAGCATCGTATGCTTGGTGATGATGCCCACCCGTAATGGGGATGTGAGGCCCTCGGTGTCGGATCTGCAACCATGTCGGAGTCGGAGTCTGCAATGGGTTGCTGTACTGACCGGACGTTCCTTTTTTTAAAAAAATAATTTTTATTGAAAAATTTTGAATTTATACAACAACGAACCATAATAAAATACCAAAAATAACAATAATATTAGCAATCATAAACATTCGCCCCACCTCCATGAACAACACAGCATTTTAACAACAACGCAAATTAACACAATATTAAGTTACATAATAGAAACTACAATAAGGAACCCCCCCCCCCCCTCCCCGGGTTGCTGCTGCTATTGACCAAGGTACCTATCTTTGAGCCAGGAAGTCCAGAAAAGGCTGCCATCGTTTATTTTGCTCCGAAAGCTCGTGTTTGAAACAAACCTGTTGGACTTTAACCTGGTGTTGTAAGACTTCTTACTGTGCTCACCCCAGTCCAACGCCGGCATCTCCACATCATCGTTTATAGAACCTTTGTATTGATCCTCTCAGGGCAAATTTGACCCTTTCCAATTTTATAAATCCCGCCATGTCACTGATCCAGGTCTCCACACTTGGGGGCCTCGCATCCTTCCACTGCAGCAAGATTCTTCGTCGGGCTACTAGGGACGCAAAGGCCAGGACACCGGCCTCTTTCACCTCCTGCACTCCCGGCTCTACCGCAACTCCAAAAATCGTGAGTCCCCACCCTGGTTTGACCCTGGATCCAACCACCCTCGACACCGTCCCCGCCACCCACTTCCAGAATTCTTCCAGTGCTGGGCATGCCCAGAACATATGGGCGTGGTTCGATGGACTCCCCGAACATCTGGTGCACCTGTCCTCACCCCCAAAGAACCTACTCATCCTAGTCCCGGACATGTGGGCCCGGTGCAGCACCTTAAATTGGATGAGACTAAGCCTCGCACATGAGGAGGAAGAGTTGACTCTCTCCAAGGCATCCGCCCAAGTTCCGTCCTCTATCTGCTCCCCGAGTTCCTCCTCCCATTTAGCCTTCAGCTCCTCCACTGACGACTCCTCCACCTCCTGCATTACCTTATAGATGTCAGACACCTTCCCCTCTCCGACCCACACCCCCGAAAGCACTCTGTCCATCGTCCCCCGCGAGGGCAGCAAAGGGAATCCCTCTACCTGTCGCCTAGCAAACGCCGTTACCTGCAAGTATCTGAACATGTTCCCTTGGGGAAGCCCAAATTTATCTTCCAGTTCCCCCAGGCCCGCAAACCTCCCGCCAATAAACAGGTCCCTCAATTTACTGATGCCCACCCTCTGCCACCCCCTAAATCCCCCATCCCTGTTCCCTAGAATGAACCGATGATTGCCACCCAATGGAGCCTCCATCGAGCCCCCTGTTTCCCCCCGATGGTAAACCTCTTGGGGGAGAGCGGCAAAGGCGCCGTTACCATGGCACCCAGGCTCGTACCTCTACATGACGCCATCTCCATTCTTTTCCACGCCGCCCCTCCACCCTCGATCACCCATTTACGGACCATTGATACATTGGCTGCCCAATAGTACCCCAGAAGGTTGGGCAGTGCCAGCCCGCCTCTATCCCTCCCTCGCTCCAGGAACACCCTCTTCACTCTCGGAGTCCCATGTGCCCACACAAAGCTCAAAATACTGCTAGTCACTCTCCTAAAGAAGGCCCTGGGGATAAAGATGGGCAGGCACTGAAAGAGGAACAAGAACCTCGGAAGCACCGTCATTTTGACGGACTGTACCCTCCCCGCCAACGACAATGGCAGCATGTCCCATCTCTTGAACTCCTCCTCCATCTGATCTACAAGTCTGGTGAAATTATGTTTGTGAAGAGTCCCCCAGTCCCTGGCCACCTGCACCCCCAGGTACCAAAAGCTCTACCCTGCCCGCCTAAGCGGGAGCCTACCAATTCCTTCCTCCTGGTCTCCAGGGTGCACCACAAAAACCTCACTCTTGCCTAAATTAATTTATAACCTGAAAAGGTCCCAAACTCAGCTAGCAGCTCCATCACCCCCGGCATCCCTCCCACGGGGTCCGCCACATACAGTAACAGGTCATCGGCATACAACGACACCCTCGCACCAAGCCTCTCCACCTCTCTGAATCCCTCAACGCCATCGCCAGCGGCTCGATTGCCAGTGCAAACAACAAGGGGGAAAGGGGGTAACCCTGCCTGGTCCCTCGGTAAAGCCGAAAGTACTCCGACCTCCTCCCATTCGTGGCCACGCATGCCATCGGGGCCTCATATAGCAGCCTTACCAATCTAATGAACCCTTCACCAAATCCAAACCTCCCCAACACCTCCCATAAGTACCCCCACTCCACTCTATCGAAGGACTTCTCCGCATCCAGCGTCACCACTATCTCTGCCTCCCTCTCAATCGCCGGCATCATGATGACATTCAACAATCTCCGCACATTCGTGTTCAGCTGCCTTCCCTTCACAAAACCTGTCTGGTCCTCGTGCACAACCCCTGGCACACAGTCCTCTATCCTGGTGGCCAGGATTTTTGCCAGCACCTTGGCATCTACGTTGAGGAGAGATATGGGCCTGTGTGAACCACACTGCTGGGGGTCCTTGTACCTCTTTAAAATTAACGAGATCAGCACCCGCGACATCGTCGGGGGCAAAGTCCCCCCTTCCCACGCTTCATTGAGTGTCCGCACCAGCAAGGGCCCCACTAGGTCCACAAACATAGAACATAGAACAGTACAGCACAGAACAGGCCCTTCGGCCCTCAATGTTGTGCCGAGCCATGATCACCCTACTCAAACCCACGTATCCACCCTATACCCGTAACCTAACAACCCCCCCCCCTTAACCTTACTTTTATTAGGACACTACGGGCAATTTAGCATGGCCAATCCACCTAACCCGCACATCTTTGGACTGTGGGAGGAAACCGGAGCACCCGGAGGAAACCCACGCACACAGGGGGAGGACGTGCAGACTCCACACAGACAGTGACCCAGCCGGGAATCGAACCTGGGACCCTGGAGCTGTGAAGCATTTATGATAACCACCATGCTACCCTGCTGCCCCTAAACTTTTAATAAAATTCCACCGGGAACCCATCCGGCCCCGGTGCCTTCCCTGACTGCATCTGCCCAATCCCTTTAACTAGCTCCTCCAGCTCAATCGGCGCACCCAACCCCTTCACCTGCTCCTCCTGCACCTTCGGGAAAGAAAGCCCGTCGAGGAACCTCTCCATTCCCCTCCTCTCCCCCGTTGGCTCTGACCGGTACAGTTCCCCGTAAAAGTCCTTGAAGACCTCATTCACCTCTACCCCCTTCCGCACCACATTCCCACTCTTGTCTCTCACTCCAGCAATTTCCTTAGCCGCATCCCGCTTGCGGAGCTGATGAGCCAGCATCTTACTCGCCTTTTCACCATGTTCGTACACGGCCCCTTGTGCCTTCCTCCACTGTGCCTCCGCCTTTCTAGTGGTCAGCAAATCAAATTTAGCCTGCAGGCTGCGCCTCTCCCCCAACAGTCCCTCCTCTGGTGCCTCTGCATACCTCCTGTCCACCTCCAGCATCTTTCCCACCAGTCTATCCCTCTCACTCCTCTCGCTCCTCTCCCTGTGTGCCCGGATGGATATCAGCTCCCCACGAATCACTGCCTTCAGGGCTTCCCAGACCACCCCCACCTGAACCTCCCCCGTATCATTCACCTCGAGGTACCCCTCAATACTTGCCCGGACCCTCCTACACACCTCCTCCTCCGCCAACAACCCCACATCCAACCGCCACAACGGGCGCTGGTCCTGCACCTCCCCCATCTCCAACTCTATCCAATGCAGAGCGTGGTCGGAGATTGCAATGGCCGAATACTCGGCCTCCTCCATTCTCGGGATCAGTCCCCTACTCACCACGAAGAAGTCTATCCGAGAATAGACCCTATGTACGCGGGAGAAGAAAGAGTACTCACGTGCCCTCGGCCTCACAAACTTCCATGGATCCACCCCACCCATCTGGTCCATAAACCCTCTCAATACCTTGGCCGCCGCCGGCCTCCTACCCGTCCTAGAGCTGGACCGATCCAGTGAAGGATCCGGGACCCATCCCAACATACACCTCATAAAGCCCGCATCGTCCCAATTTGGGGCATACACACTAGCAAGTACCACCTTCTCTCCTTGTAGCCTGCCCCTAACCATAACATACCTACCCCCCTTATCCGCCACCTCCGATACCCCAAACAACACATTTTTCCCCACAAGAATCGCCACTCCCCGGTTCTTCACATCCAACCCAGAGTGGAAAACCTGCCCCACCCATCCCTTCCTCAGGCGGACCTGGTCCGCCACCCTCAGGTGGGTCTCCTGAAGCATTGCCACATCTGCCTTTAGCCCCTTCAGATGAGCAAGTACCCTCGACCGCTTCACCGGCCCATTCAATCCTCTCACATTCCAGGTGACCAACCGAATCAGAGGGCGTCCCGCCCCCCTCCCCCGTCAACTAGCCATAGCCCGTTGACTGCCCGCCCCAGGCCAGCACCCCCTGCCCGACCCAGTCCCCACAGCGACAACACCTCACCTCTGTCCCCCCAGCCCCCACCAGCTCCTTCCTGACCCTACCAGCAGCAACCCGGTATTCCCCTTTCCCCCCCTCCCTTCCCCCCCAGGCTAGGAATCCTCCTAGCCGCGAACCGTCCTCCATTGTACTTCCGTGGGTCAGCTAACTTCTGCTGACCCCGGAAACTCCCGCCAATAACCCAACCCCTCCCAAAGTGGGATCATCCCCCAATCTATCCCTCCTCCAGGCACCGCTCCAGCGCGGGGAAGAACCAGTTAAGGCCCCGCCTCCCCCCATCATCGTCTCCAACCCCCAGCCCCGCAGCGCGGGAAACCAGAGGAAAGGCCACGCTTTCGCACTGCCCCACCACACCCTTCTGACGCAGCTCCCAAATACCAGCCCCACTCCATACCCCCAACCCGACATAGAATACAACAAGCCCCCCCAACCCGCCCCGCAAGATACAAAACTCAAACAATGCCCCACAGCAAAAAAAACATAACAGAACAACACCCCCATAAATAACCATATCAAAATTGCAAAAGTACAAAAAAAAGGAGAACACAGCAACAGCAAAAACCAGCGATAAAGCATTACAACCGACCCCGCAACCCCCAACCCCTAGTTCAAGTCCAGTTTCTCCGTCCGCACGAAGGCCCACGCCTCCTCCGGGGAATCGAAATAATAATGCCGGTCCGAATAAGTTACCCACAGGCGTGCGGGCTGCAACATTCCGAACTTTATCTTTTTCCTGTAAAGCACCTCTTTCATTCGATTAAATCCGGACCGCCGCTTAGCCACCTCCGCACTCCAATCCTGGTAGATCCGTACTACCCCATTCTCCCAATTGCTGCTCTTCACCTTCTTGGCCCAGCGCAGCACACACTCCCGATCACTGAACCGGTGGAACCTCACCAGCACCGCACGCGGGGGTTCATTCTCCTTAGGCCTCCTGGCCAGTACTCTGTGTGCTCCCTCCAGCTCCAAGGGCAGATGGAAAGACCCGGCCCCCACTAGCGAGTTCAGCATCGTAGCCACGTAGGTTGTCAGGTCCGACCCCTCCAGCCCCTCCGCAAGGCCAAAGATCCACAGATTTTTCCGCCTCATGCGGTGATCAAGCTCCTCGAAGCATTCCTGCCACTTCTTGTGGAGTGCCTCGTATCCCTCCACCTTACTCACGAGGATCCCGACCTCCTCTTCTCGTTCAGTGGCCTGCGTCTGCAACTCCTTGATGGCAGCACCCTGGGTCGTCTGAATCTCCGAGAGCCTTTTGTTCGTTTCCTGCAGAGAGCTCAGTACCTCAGCCTTGAAGTCTGCAAAACAGCGCATGAGAGCAGCTTGTTGCTCCAGGGCCCACTGCTTCCACTCCTCTGGAACTCCGCCGGCCGCCATCTTGGATTCCTTCCCCCGTTTTTTCTGGGGAACTGCTGCCGTTTTTTCCCCCTTTCCACTCCGAGTTCGAGTCATGGACTGCGGGGAAAGTCGATCAGCACACCTTCTCCCACCGGGAGACGTCGAAAAATTTCCGTTTTGGGCTCTAAAAAGAGCCGAAAAGTCCGTTTAAAATGGGAGCTCCCAAATGTGTGGCTTCCTACGTGATCGCCACCACTGGAAGTCGTGAGGCAGCAATGCTAACCACTGTGCCACCGTGCCATCTCAGCGTCTGAGCTTCAATAATTTCTAATCATAGTTCAGTACTCCTTGGAGTTTCTCAAGCTAGCATATGACACTTCAAACTATGGAGTTGGAGCAGTGATTGGTCATGTCATGGATGATAGTCAAGAGGAGCCCATAGCATTCGCGTCATGTACTCTCACCCAGAGTAAACATAACCACACACGTAGAGAAAAGGAAACGTTTGGAATCATCTTCAGAATCAAATTTTTCCAGTTTTTGTTGGGTAGAAATTTCACGCTGGTATCAGATTATATGCCCCTAGTAGATGTGCTGAGACCAAGGTCTACAATACCAGGGGTGGCGGGGCAATGATACAGCAATGGGCCGTATTTCTCTCACAGTATGCAACATCAAATATCACAGTTCAAAGAAGAACGCTAGTGCTGATACACTGCCATGGTGCCACTTGAGGACAACAGAGGTATGCTGTGATGGTACAATCTTCAAAATAAGGGTAGTATATGGATGGTTCCACACCTCTACAGCTGAAATTACAGCTGAAATTCAGAACGACTCAGTGTAGAAAAGGGTCTATGAACGGACCCAAAAGGGTCTATGAAGGACTTAATTTGATCTATGTCCAGGCAAGGGTCTGAAACCATTTAGCAATCATCTCAAAGAGTTATCATATGAGCAGGGCTGTGTCAAGGGGGGCACAGAGTGGTGGTACCTAGTTCTTTGAGAGTTAGGACCCTGGCAGCACTCAATGCAAGAATAGTTAGTATGGAATACATAGCAATAAATTTTGTTTCTTGGCCTGGTCTAATAGGCAATGATGTACAATCACTGATAACAAGAAAGCAGATTTGGCAAAATGTATTTGGATGTTAATTTAATGAGACAAGACGCCAGAGCATGTGCACTACCCAATGATACTGTGAATTGGCCATAGTGGAATTGGTCTTCATTTGTGCATTCCAATAGTTAACAGGTAAGAGCCGTTTTAGCACTATAGAAGGGGAAGAAACCTCAATTGGACGAATTCTGGATGGAATTTTGAGAAAGAAGGGAACAGATTTGGCTGCTGACAACGCGTTCAACACTTTGGAGAGGAAGAGGAGGTTGCAGATGGGATGGGTGTTTGATGGGGTCAAGGACAATGGGAGTCAAGTGTAATTTTTTTGAGGGACAGGTGAGGATGGCAAAGGAGGGAGCGACAGGACCTGAAAAGTGAAAAGCATCAACAAGATGAAAAAAGCAAGAGTCCTTACTGTACCTATCTCCAAAAGAATTAAACCAGGTTCACGAGTCATGACTCACCATTGATAGACAAGGGAGTCAGGGGTAGTTGGAGGGGGAGGGGGGGGGGGGGGGGAAGTTGGCGGTGTGGACAGGAAAGTGCACTTGATGCCACAACCAGATAAGTCATGTTCTTGTTGAAAAGCAGGGTAGTGTAGTGATAGAAGCAATTGTACATGCAAATATGTTTGACTTCTGACCACTAGGTGGCAGGTAAGTTATACCATGTGATACTGTAACCTAGGGGGAGTCTGTAGGAGACATTGTTGTGGTTAGTTGTGTTTGTGATTGTTCCAGTTTGTTAGTATTAATTTCCAACCCACAGTTATTTATACAATAATAAATTTGACTAGTCTAGAACTAGATGTTCTTTGGTATGCCGACTCAATCATTATGTGGAGATGCCGGCGTTGGACTGGGGTGAGCACAGTAAGAAGTCTTACAACACCAGGTTAAAGTCCAACAGGTTTGTTTCAAACACGAGCTTTCGGAGCGCAGCTCCTTCCTCAGGTGACTCAATCATTGTCACAGTACTGGAACATAACAGGCAGGTTGATTGGGTGAATGGCCTACTCCTGCTCCTAAGTCCTGTGTCGCTATTGCCAATCCATGTTGACTCTTTCTGATCTGCTCCTATTTATCAAAAATCTCTGTCCCTGGGCCCTGGAGAATTATTGCAGAACAAAGTAGTGTGCTCTTTCAGAGGGCCCCGGTGAGACTCGATGGGCTGAATGGCCTCCTGCACTCTAGGGAATTCTATGCTTTCATTGTCAACTGGCCTTCCCAGCTCCATCCAATTAAATAGGAGCATGATGATTGACATGGCCACCGACCAGTCAGTGTGTGTGTGTGTGTCGTGTGTGTAGTTACCATGGTAACTGTCAATCAGCCTATTCACACGGTTCTGGCCAATCAGAGACCGAGACCGAGTTCCAATAAAGGCCCGTTAGAGCCAAGTCCAGCCAATCAGGGCTGTTCCTGCTACCCCTGCCCAGCCAGTCAATAAGGTTCCAGTCAGACTCAGCCAATTGGCGCGGTCCCAGCCTGCCAGTTCCAGCCAATCAGTGTGGTTGAAGCCGGCTCAGCCAATGCGGTTTGAGTGGCGCAGGGAGTGAGGTGCAGCAATGCCGGAGAATGTGGAGGCTGAGGCCGAGAGCCTGAGCCTGGGACGGCTCCGCTCCTACCACAGCCGCAACCAATCGTTCGTCACCTTCTGTAATTGCACAGGTCGCAGTGTCCGGCCCGTCTGGATCAACTATCGCGGGGAACCCGTCCCATACGCCAAGATGGAGGCCCACAGTGGCCGCAGGATGAACACATTCCTGGGTGAGAGGGGCAGCAGGCTGGGGTATTGGGGTGGGCGATGGGGTATTGGGGTGGGCGATGGGGTATTGGGGTGGGCGATGGGGACATTGGGGTGGGCGATGGGGACATTGGGATGGGGGCATTGGGGTGGGCGATGGGGCAGTCGATGGGGTATTGGGGCAGTCGATGGGGGCATTGGGGTGGGCGATGGGGGCATTGGGGTGGGCGATGGGGCAGTCGATGGAGTATTGGGGCAGTCGATGGGGGCATTGGGGTGGGCGATGGGGGCATTGGGGTGGGTGATGGGGGCGTTGGGGTGGTGATGGGGCATTGGGGTGGCGATGGGGCATTGGGGTGGGCGATGGGGGCATTCTGGTGGGCAATGGGGGCATTGGGGTGGGTGATGGGGTATTGGGGTGGGCGATGGGGGCATTGAGGTGGGCGATGGGGGCATAGGGGTGGATGATGGGGGTATCGAGGTGGGCAATGGCAGCATAGGGGTGGGCGATGGGAGCATCGGGGTGGGCGATGGGAGCATCGGGGTGGGCGATGGGGGCATCGGGGTGGGCGATGGGGGCATCGGGGTGGATGATGTGGGCATTGGGCGGGGCGATGGCATCGGGGTGGGCAATGGGGGCTGTTGGGGTGAGTACTGATGTCGACAATGGGGGTATCCGTGGGCAATAGAATATAGTAATAATAATCTTTATTGTCACAAGTAGGCTTACATTAACACTGCAATGAAGTTTCTGTGAAAAGCCCCTCATCGCCACATTCCTGTTCGAGTACACAGAGGGAGAATTTAGAATGTCCAAATTATTGTCCAGAATTGCCCAAATTAGCGCCTATACTTCCTCAGGAAACTAAGGAAATTCGGCATGTCCACATTAACCCTTACCAACTTTTACAGATGCACTATAGAAAGCATCCTATCGGGCTGCATCACAGCCTGGTATGGCAACTGCTGGGCCCAGGACCGCAAGGAACTTCAGAGAGTCGTGAATACCACCCAGTCCATCACACGAACCTGCCTCCCATCCATTGATTCCATCTACACCTCCCGCTGCCGGGGGAAAGCGGGCAGCATAATCAAGGATCCCTCCCACCCGGCTTACTCACTTTTCCAACTTCCATCGGGCAGGAGATTCAGAAGTCTGAGAACACGCACGAACAGACTCAAAAACAGCTTCTTCCCCACTGTCACCAGACTCCTAAATGACCCTCTTATTTACTGACCTCATTAACACTACACCCTGTATGCTTCAACCGATGCCAATGCTTATGTAGTTACATTGTATATCTTGTGTTGCCCTATTATGTATTCTCATGTATTTTCTTGAATTTTGTTTAATTCCCTTTTCTAATGATCTGTTGAGCTGCTTGCAGAAAAATACTTTTCACTGTACCTCGGTACACGTGACAATAAACAAATCCAATCCAATCCAATCCAATCTAACAGCACATCTTGCATGACTTGTGTGAGGAAACCGGAGCACCTAGCGGAAACCCACGCAGACACGGGGAGAACGTGCAGACTTCACACAGACAGTGACCCAAGCTGGGAATCGAACCTGGGTAATGGCGCTGTGAAGCAACAGTGCTAACCCCCGTGCTACCCTGACAAATATTGGGATGGGAGATGTGTACATCGGGGTGGGTGATGGGTATCATGTGGAAAATTGGGGTACTGATGGGGGGTATTGATGTGGGTGATGGGGACATTGCGGATGGGCGATGACGGTATTCGGGTTGATGATGTGGGTGTTGGAGTGGGCGATGGGGGGGGTTTGAGGTTGTTGGGGTGGTTGATGTAGGTTTTGAGGTTGTTTGAGGTGGATGGTGGGGTACTAAAGTGGTTTTAGGTGGATATTGGGGTTTTCAGGGTGTGTGTATTGGGTATTTAGGTATTCCGTTGGGTGAAGTAGTCTGCCTCGCTGACTTTTTTTTGAATAAGATGTTTTATTCCAAATGTGAGCAATAACAGCAGCATATCCCACACATTCCAATAAAACAGAGTGAACAGTTTGTACATTCTTTTCCCCCTTTTAATTCCCCCCCTGCGATGAATAGCTCCTTAAATATTGTCATGAATGACCACCAAACCTCGAAGCCCTCTTTTTTTTATGTAAATGTTTTTTATTGGGTTTTTGAACAAAGTATATTTACCTTTATGGACACAGCATAAGATATAATATATATATATATATATATAGAAGAGAAGGGCACACACAAACATACCAAAAAATAATAATAAAAAATAAAATAACTGGTGAGGTATTATGCATCAGCTCAACAGCATCAACTCTGTACAATTTACAACACATAAGTAGGCATCTGTTTGTGGGGGTGGGTGGGTAGGAGACTGGGGTGGTAGATATACATTTGATATACATTTGGTTGCCGGAGAAACAATTACAGAGGGCAATACTCGATGGGTCTGGTGTTGGTGTTGTCACTTGCTTCTCCCGGACGGACTTCGCTGCCGTTGTTGTCTCCCGTTCACCTCTGCTTCAGCCGTTCATCCCATCTTTCGTCTGGATTTTCCTTGCTCTCTGTTCCTGTAGATTCCAAGTTTGTTATCACGGATACCTCCCCCATACCCCCAGTCTATCTCTCCCTCTTATGCCTTGGCTCCTTTCCCCTGATTCTTGGCTACCTGGCTATTCTGCTTGTTCGTTGGCGACAAACAGGTCCCGGAACAATTGGGTGAACGGCTCCCACGTTCTGGCAGCCGTCGTCTGACCCTCGGATTGGCAAATTTGATTTTCTACATTTGGAGAGATTCTGAGAAGTCGGACAGCCAGTCTGCAGCTTTGGGTGGTGCTGCTGACCGCCAGCCGAACAGGATTCGATTGCAGGCGATCAGGGAGGCAAAGGCAAGGGCGTCCGACCTCCTCCCCAGGAATAGATCTGGCTGGTTTGAAACCCCAAAGACCGCCACTATCGGGCATGGCTCCACCCTCACCCCCACCGCTTTGGACATTGCCTCGAAGAAGGCTATCCAGTACCCCGCAAGTCTGGGGCAAGACCAGAACATGTGGGCGTGGTTGGCCGGGCCTCCTTGGCACCGTTCACATCTATCCTCCACCTCCGGGAAGAACCTATTCATACAGGTTCTTGTTAAGTGGGCTCTATGTACCACTTTTAGTTGCGTCAGGCTGAGCCTTTCGCACGTGGAGGTGGAGTTGACCCTATGCAGTACTTCGCTCCAGAGTCCCCACCCTATTTCAATCTCCAGGTCTTCCTCCCATTTCTTTCTTGTTGCGTCCAGTACGGTGTCGGCCCTTTCTACCAGTCGGTCATACAAGTCGCTACAGTTCCCTTTATCTAGGATGCTTGCGTCCAGTAACTCTTCCAGTAATGTTTGTCGTGGCGGTTGTGGGTACGTCCTTGTCTCCTTTCGTAGGAAGGTTTTGAGTTGCAGGTACCTTAGCTTGTTCCCCCTGGTCAGCTGGAATTTCTGTCAGTTCGTCCAGTGTTGCGATCCTGCCGTCCGTGTATAGGTCCCTGACTGTCAGTGTCCCTCCATCCTGCCCCCACCTTTTGAAGGTGGCGTCAGTCAGTGCTGGTGTGAACCTGTGGTTGTTGCAGATGGGAGCTTTGTCCGACATTTTGGTCAGGCCAAATTGCTGCCGCAGTTGGTTCCAGGATTGGAGGGTGGCTATCATCACCGGGCTGCTGGGGTGTTTTTTGGATGGGGATGGGAGTGCTGCCGTGGCGAGGGCCCGGAGGGAGGTCCCCATGCAGGAGGCCTCTTCCGCGCGCACCCACTTGGCTTCTGGCTCTTTGATCCATCCCCTTACTCGCTCGGCCGTCACCGCCCGTGGTAGAATTATAGGATTGGGAGGGCTAGCCCCCCCCCCCCCCCCCCCGGATTTTATTTTTTGTAGGACTTTCTCTGGGATCCTAGCATTCTTTCCCCATCCCCCATCCCCGGCCATACGGATGCCATGATTACTTTGTCTAGTGCTTTGAAAAAGGCCATGGGGATGTAGATCGGGATGGATCTAAGTAGGAAGAGGTACCTGGGAAGTACATTCATTTTGATCGTCTGGACTCTCCCTGTGAGGGAGAGTGGGAGTGTGTTCCATCTTTGCAGGTCCTTTTTGACTTCCTCTGTCAGACTGGTGAGATTCCATTTGTGGATCCCTTTCCAGTCATGGGCTATTTGGATCCCCAGGTAGTGGAACTTGTGTTGGGCTTGTTTAAACGGCAGTCCCGTTAGTGCTGCCCCACCTAAGCGTGGGTGTACCGGGAAGATCTCGCTTTTGCTCATGTTGAGTTTGTAACCCGAGAAGGCACCAACCACTTTCAGGAGCGCGATGATTCCATCCATGCTGCTTTGTGGGTCCGAAATGTCGAGGAACAGATCATCTGCATAGAGTGAGACTCTATGCTCTCTGCCGCCCCTTCGGATCCCCCTCCAGCTTTTTGCTGCTCTGAGCGCAATTGCCAATGGCTCGATCGCTAGAGCGAACAGCAGCGGGGACAGTGGGCATCCTTGTCTGGTGCAGCTGGAAGTATCGGGATTTGGTGTTGTTGGTCCGTACGCTCGCCATGGGAGCGTTGTATAGGGGTTTTACCCAGGAGGTGAACCCTGTTCTAAGCCCGAACCGCTCCAGTACCTCTGAGGTATTTCCATTCAACCCTGTCAAAGACCTTTTCTGTGTCTAGGGAGACGATCACCTCTGGAATTCTCTCCCCGGAGGGGGTCATTATCATGTTCAGCAGGCGTCTGATGTTCGAGGTAAGCTGTCTACCTTTGACAAATCCCGTCTGGTCCTCTGTGACCACCTCTGGTACGCATTCTTCTGGCCTTTTGGCTAGGATTTTGGCATCTGCGTTCAGCAGTGAGATGGGCCTGTATGACCCACATTCCGTTGAGTCTTTATCTTTCTTATGTATCAGCGTGATTGAGGCCTGTGCTAGCGTAGGTGGCAGTGTGCCCCTCGCTAGCGAGTCTGTGAACATCTCCCATAGGTGCGGGGCCAGTGCTGTCGCCAATTTTTTATAGAAGGCCGCCGGGAACCCGTCTGGTCCCGACGCCTTCCCAGCTTGCATGGAGCTATTGCTGTCCATGATCTCTCCCGGTGCTAGTGGAGCTTCCAGGCCCCATTTTCTGCCCTCCCCCACAACTGGCATGTCCAGTCTATTAAGGAACCGTTTCATCCCAGACTCCCCCATTGGGGGCTCTGAGGTGTACAGCCCTTGGTAGAAGGCCTTGAAGGTTTTGTTGATCTTTTCTGGTTCTGTTTCTAATGTTCCTCTGGTATCCCTGATTTGTGCAATTTCTCTGGTGGCTGCCTGCTTTCTCAGCTGGTGTGCCAACAGGCGGCTGGCTTTGTCTCCGTGTTCGTATAGGGTCCCACGTGCCTGGCGGAGTTAGTGGACTGCTTTCCTAGTGGAGAGCAGATCAAAGTTCCTTTGTAGCTCTTTCCTCGCCGTCAGGAGCTCTGCGGTCAGGGCCACGGAGTATTTACAGTCTACCTCCAGTATGGAGTCGACCAGCTGCTGCCTCGCCGCCCTTTCCTCCCTATCTCTTCGAGCTTTGAAAACGATAATTTCCCCTCTCAGTACGGCCTTTAGCATTTCCCAGAACGTGGAGGGCAAGACCTCCCAGTTCTGGTTGTTCGCCGTGTACTCTGCTACGGCCTGCGATATCTTTTCGTTGAAGGCCTTGTCAGCTAGTCGGGCAATGTCCAACCTCCATGTGGGGCGTTGGGCCCTGCCCGTCTCCAGCCTCACATCCGTGTAGTGTGGAGCATGGTTGGATATCACAATTGTGGAGTATTCCACTTTGTCTATCCACGGAAGCACCGTTTTCCCCACCACAAAGAAGTCAATTCTGGTATTGTATACTGGGGAGAAGAAGGAAAACTCCTTCTCCCCTGCGTGTGAACTTCCAGGGGTCCACCGCTCCCATCTGTCGGTGCGTCGCTACGTCAGGGATTTCTGCCATGGTCTTTTTGATGAAGCTCATGTCGTCCCAGTTGGGCGCGTACGCGTTAACTAGGACTTCCAGTGCTCCATCTAGGGTCCCGCTGACCATGACGTACTGTCCCCCTGGGTTCATAACTGTCTTTGTCGCCCTAAACATTGTCCTCTTGCTGATCAGTATTGCCACCCTCCTGGCCCTCATCCCATAGCAGGAATGGTAGGTTTGTCCCACCCAGCCCTTTCTTACCCGTAGTCGGTCCTGCTCTCTCATGTGTGTCTCTTGGAGGAAGACTATGCCGGCGTTCATATTTCTTAGGTGGTGAGGACTCTGGATCTTTTCACTGGGCCATTGAGTCCCCTTACGTTCCAGGTGACTATCCTGGTGGGGGGGCTTCTGTCCCCTCGCTCCTGTGGGATTAACCATACGTACCTGGTGGACGCGCCCCTGCCCTCCAGGGTTTCCCTTTGTTAGGGGGCCGTCCAGGATGGCCGCTGTCACTGCTCTCTCCATGCGGTCGGGTGCCTGCGCTCCGGGCTTTCCCTTTGTCCAGGGGGCACCCAACATGGCTGCCCGCTGTGCGACCGCCGGTAGTCCCCTGCACTCTGGGGTCTCCCTTCGCCCAGAGAGGGTGCTTGCAGCGATTCCTTGTTCCGAGCCCTTGGTTGTGGCACTTTGTAGCCCTATTGTTATTCCCTTTCCAGCCTTGCTTGTCCCTCTTTGCCTGTGCTCGCCCCCTCCCCGGTCACTCCTTTTTCCCCCCCTCTCCCGTATACCCCTCTTTCGTCCCTCTTTCCGCTGTTCCTATCCACGTTTGCTCTCCCGCCTCTGTTGAGTGGCCCTGCTTTGTTGCATGTCCCCGGCGTTAGCTTTCCTGCTAGTGCGGTGGCACCCCTCTCGGGAGTTGCTGTCTCGCTTCTCCCTTGACCGGCCTCTGCGGTTTTCTGCCCACTCCTCCCCCATCCTGCCCTGCACACCTCCCGCTTGCTCTCCCTTCTCCGTTACTCTCGTTCCCTCATGCTAGGGCCTGGTCTCCCACCTGAAGCGGTCCCTTGGGTAGTGGTTTGCTTTTCGTTCGGGGTGCGCTCGCCGTGGCGGGGTTGGGGGCGGAGGGGCCTGGTGTTGCTTCCCCCCCCATCCCCGTTGGTGTGCTGTTGCCCCTTGCCAGGGGCCCCTTATTTCTACCCTAGCTGTTGATTTTCCAGCCTGTGTTCCTTGACAAACCTGTTTGCTTCGGCGGGGGCTGTGAAGAAGTACTCTCTTCCTTGGTATATGACCCAGAGTTTCACTGGGTACAGCAGACCAAAACGCACGTCGTTCTTGTGAAGAGCTGCTTTCGCTCTATTGAATTGGGCCCATCTCCTGCCTAGGTCTGCCATATTGACCTCGTAAACTCCAATGAAGTGTCCTTCCCATTTGCAGGTTCTGTTTTGCCTGGCCCAGCGCAGGATTGTTTCCCTGTTTTGGTACCGGTGCAGTTATAGCTATAGCTGCCCTCGGGTGGTCCCCTACCTTGGGCTTCGGGAGCAGCGCCCAGTGTGCTCTGTCCATTTCTGATGGGTTGGGGAAAGTTTTCCTCCCCGCTAAGTTACCAAGTTACGGGGGTCGATCTTTACTGCTGGCTTGGTCCCTGCTCGGTCCACGCTTTGGTCTGGGCCACCGCTCCTCCTACTCCGCGTGCTCCTGCCCCGGGGGGGGGGGGAATCGCTCTGCTCCCGAGCGCCCAGGTCTCCCACTTTAATGAGCTTTAGAGTCCGGGTTCTTCTTCGTCCCCACTCTCTTGTTGCAGGGACCCCAAACGGACGAATATGCGCGCTTGGCTGCAAGTTCTCGGCGAGGGGCAGGATGCAATTTTGTCGTCTCGTCCGTGCCACCCCCCCCCCCCCCCCCCCCCCCCCCCCCCATAGTGTACCCAATTCATTTTTTTCAATTAAGAGGCAATTTAGTGTGGCCAATCCACCTACCCAGCACATTTTTGGGTTGTGGGGGCGAAACCCAGGCAAACACAGGGAGAATGTGCAAACTCCACACGGACAGTGACCAGAGCCGGAATCGAACCTGGGGGACCTCGGCGTTGTGAGGCAGCAATGCTAACCACTGCGCCACCATGCTGCCCTAACGTAACCTTTTCTAACCGGAGAAACTCCGACAAGTCTCTCAGCCAAGCCACAATGCCCGGTGAAGCTGTTGCCGGACAATCAGAGAGGCGAAGGCTGTGACATCGACCCCTTTCCCCTCCAGCAGCACCGGCACCTCCAAAACCCCAAAAATCACCACCATGGGGTCCAGTTTCACCTTGGCTCTCTCTTTCCTCGATAAAAAGAACATAGAACATAAATACAGCACAGAACACGCCCTTCGGCCCACGATGTTGTGCCGAACCTTTGTCCTAGATTAATCGTAGATTATCATAGAATTTACAGTGCAGAAGGAGGCCATTTGGCCCATCGAGTCTGCACCGGCCCCCGGAAAGAGCACCCTACCCAAGGTCAACACCTCCACCCTATCCCCATAACCCAGTAACCCCACCCAACACTAAGGGCAATTTCGGACACTAAGGGCAATTTATCACGGCCAATCCACCTAACCTGCACATCTTTGGACTGTAGGAGGAAACCGGAGCACCCGGAGGAAACCCACGCACATACGGGGAGGATGTGCAGACTCCGCACAGACAGTGACCCAAACCGGAATCGAACCTGGGACCCTGGAGCTGTGAAGCAATTGTGCTATCCACAATGCTACCGTGCTGCCCTTAAGAACAAATTAATCTACACTCCATCATTCTACCGTAATCCATGTACCTATCCAATAGACGCTTGAAGGTCCCTAATGTTTCTGACTCAACTACTTCCACAGGCAGTGCATTTCATGCCCCCACTACTCTCTGGGTAAAGAACCTACCTCTGACATCCCCCCTATATCTTCCACCATTCACCTTAAATTTATGTCCCCTTGTAATGGTTTGTTCCACCCGGGGAAAAAGTCTCTGACTGCCTACTCTATCTATTCCCCTGATCATCTTATAAACCTCTATCAAGTCGCCCCTCATCCTTCTCCGTTCTAATGAGAAAAGGTCTAGCACCCTCAGCATTTCCTCGTAAGACCTACTCTCCATTCCAGGCAACATCCTGGTAAATCTCCTTTGCACCTTTTCCAAAGCTTCCACATCCTTCCTAAAATGAGGCGACCAGAACTGCACACAGTACTCCAAATTTGGCCTTACTAAGGTTTTGTACAGCTGCATCATCACCTCACGGCTCTTAACTTCAATCCCTCTGCTAATGAACGCTAGCACACCATAGGCCTTCACAGCTCTATCCACTTGTGTGGCAACTTTCAAAGATCTATGAACATAGACCCCAAGATCTCTCTGCTCCTCCACATTGCCAAGAACCCTACCGTTAACCCAGTATTCCACATTCATATTTGTCCTTCCAAAATGGACAACCTCACACTTTTCAGGGTTAAACTCCATCTGCCACTTCTCAGCCCAGCTCTGCATCCTATCTATGTCTCTTTGCAGCCGATAACAGCCCTCCTCACTATCCACAACTCCACCAATCTTCGTATCGTCTGCAAATTTACTGACCTACCCTTCAACTCCCTCATCCAAGTCATTAATGAAAATCACAAACAGCAGAGGACCCAGAACTGATCCCTGCGGTACGCCACTGATAACTGGGCTCCAGGCTGAATATTTGCCATCCACCACCACTCCGACTTCTATCGGTTAGCCAGTTCGTTATCCAACTGGCCAAATTTCTCACTATCCCATGCCTCCTTACTTTCTGCATAAGCCTACCATGGGGAACCTTATCAAATGCATTACTAAAATCCATGTACACTACATCCACTACTTTAGCTTCATCCACATGCTTGGTCACCTCCTCAAAGAATTCAATAAGACTTGTAAGGCAAGACCTACCCCTCACAAATCCGTGCTGACTAGACCTAATCAAGCAGTGTCTTTCCAGATGCTCAGAAATCCTATCCCTCAGTATCCTTTCCATTACTTTGCCTACCACCGAAGTAAGACTAACTGGCCTGTAATTCCCATGGTTATCCCTATTCCCTTTTTTGAACAGGGGCACGACATGCGCCACTCTCCAATCCCCTGGTCCCGCCCCTGTTGACAGTGAGGACGAAAAGATAATTGCCAACGGCTCTGCAATTTCATCTCTTGCTTCCCATAGAATCCTTGGATATATCCCGTCAGGCGGGGACTTGTCTATCCTCAAGTTTTTCAAAATGCCCAACACATCTTCATTCCTGACAAGTATCTCCTCGAGTTTACCAGTCTGTTTCACACTGTCCTCTCCAACAATATGGCCCCTCTCATTTGTAAATACTGAAGAAAAGTACTCATTCAAGACCTCTCCTATCTCTTCACACTCCATACACAATCTCCCGCTACTGTCCTTAATCGGACCTACCCTCACTCTAGTTATTCTCATATTTCTCACACATGTGTAAAAGGCCTTGGGGTTTCCTTGATCCTACCCCCAAAGATTTTTCATGCCCTCGCTTAGCTCTCCTAATCCCTTTCTTCAGTTCCCTCCTGGCTATCTTGTATCCCTCCAGCGGCCTGTCTGAACCTTGTTTCCTCAGCCTTACATAAGTTTCCTTCTTCCTCTTAACAAGACATTCAACCTCTCTTGTCAACCATGGTTCCCTCACTCGACCATGTCTTCCATGCCTGACAGGGACATACATATCAAGGACACATAGTACCTGTTCCTTGAACAAGTTCCACATATCAATTGTGTCCTTCCCTGACAGCCTATGTTCCCAACTTATGCTCTTCAATTCTTGTCTGACAGCATTGTATTTACCCTTCCCCCAATTGTAAACCTTGCCCTGTTGCACACATCTAAACCTCTCCATTACTAAAGTGAAAGTCACAGAATTGTGGTCACTATCTCCAAAATGCTCTCCCACTAACAAATCTATCACCTGCCCTGGTTCATTACCAAGTACCAAATCCAATATGGCCTCCCCTCTGGTCGGACAATCTACATACTGTGTTAGAAAAGCTTCCTGGACACACTGCACAAACACCACCCCATCCAAACTATTTGATCTAAAGAGTTTTCACTCAATGTTTGGGAAGTTGAAGTCACCCATGACTACTACCCTGTGACTTCTGCACCTTTCCAAAATTTATTTCCCAATCTGTTCCTCCACATCTCTGCTGCTATTGGGGGGCCTATAGAAAACTCCCAACAAGGTGACTGCTCCTTACCTATTTCTGACTTCAACCCTCAGTAGGCAGATCCTCCTCAAACTGCCTTTCTGCAGCTGTTATACTATCTCTAATTAACAATGCCACCCCCCACCACCTCTTTTACCACCCTCCCTAATCTTATTGAAACATCTATAACCATGGATCTCCAACATCCATTTCTGCCCCTCTTCTATCCAGGTTTCCGTGATGGCCACCACATCGTAGTCCCAAGTACCGGTCCATGCCTTAAGTTCACCCACCTTATTCCTGATGCTTCTTGCGTTGAAGTATACACACTTCAACCCATCTCCGTGCCTGCAAGTACTCTCCTTGGTCAGTGTTCCCTTCCCCACTGCCTCACTACATACTTTGGCGTCCTGAATATCGGCTTCCTTAGTTGCTGGACTACAAATTCGGTTCCTATTCCCCTGCCAAATTAGTTTAAACCCTCCCGAAGAGTACTAGAAAACATCCCTCCCAGGATATTGGTGCCCCTCTGGTTTAGATGCAACCCGTCCTGCTTGTACAGGTCCCACCTTCCCCAGAATGCGCTCCAATTATCCAAATACCTGAAGCCCTCCTTCCAACACCACTCCTGCAGCCACGTGTTCAACTGCACTCTCTCCCTATTCCTAGCCTCGCTATCACGTGGCACCGGCAACAAACCAGAGATGACAACTCTGTGTCTGTCCTGGCTTTTAACTTCCAGCCTAACTCCCTAAACTCATTTATTACCTCCACACCCCTTTTCCTACCTATGTCATTGGTACCAATGTGCACCACGACTTCTGGCTGCTCACCCTCCCCCTGAAGGATCCTGAAGATATGATCTGAGACATCCCTGGCCCTGGCACCCGGGAGGTATACCTTCCGTGAGTATTGCTCGCGACCACAGAATCTCCTATCTATTCCCCTAACCATTGAATCTCCTATTACTATTGCTTTTCTATTCTTCCCCCTGCCCTTCTGAGCCCCAGAGCCAGATTCAGTGCCAGATACCTGGCCGCTAGGGCCTTCCCCCAGTAGGTCATTCCCCCCAACAGCATCCAAAACGATACACTTATTTTGAAGGGAACGGCCACAAGGAATCCCTGCACTGTCTGCCTGTTCGCTACTCGTGTCCTGTATCTTGGGTGTGGTTACCTCCCTGTAACTCTTCTCTTTAACCCCCTCTGCCTCCCGGATGATCTGAAGTTCATCCAGCTCCAGCTCCAGTTCCCTAACACGGTCTCTGAGGAGCTGGAGTTGGGTGCACTTCCCGCAGGCATAGTCAGCGGGGACACCGGTGGTTACCCTCACCACCCACATCCTACAGGAGGAGCATGCAACTGCCCTAGCCTCCATCCCCTCTTACCTTACAGAATATAGCTACCCTGTGGACCAACTGGACCTCCGCCCTCCAACTCTGCTCCCAGTCAGCTGCACTCTCTGTAAACTCCTGGCTCCCTTCTCGCTCTTTGCGGAAATGAAATGAAAGGAGCACCTTACTCCCTCCTCACCTAACTCCCTCAGTCACCAAACTCTCACTATAGCACTCAAATGCACCAAATTCAGCACTCCCTCAGTCACCAAACTCTCACTATAGCACTCAAATGCACCAAATTCAGCACTCAGTGCAAACACTGCCTCGCAGAAGCTCTCTAACATCTCACAACCCCAAAACATGTGACCATTTTTTGCCGGCCCTGCCCACACTTCTTACATCCATCCATTACCCCTGGGAAGAACCAAGTCATGTTTTTCCTGTGCACCACTTGAAACTGATTCAAACTCATTCTAGCACAGAAGGAAGTTTTTTTAAAAAAAAGGATTTTTATTCCACAAATTTTCAACATTTTTACATTTACAACAAACCCAACAACCCCCCCCCCCCCCCCCCCCCCCCCAAGCCATTAAGCTACCGTCCCGCCCCTCCCTCCCTCAGCAGTCAATGGTTAAACAACAACCCCCGCCCCGGAGCAAGTTTCACCTTTTCCAGGACTAAAAGCTCCAACAGGCCCCCTCCACCATGCTGAGGCACAGGGTGTAGAAGCTGACCTCCACCCCAACAAGACCTGCCTGTAAGCAATGAGCGAGGCGAAGGCTAAAACATTGGTCCCCACACCCGCCTGCGGCCCCGGCCAGTTCAAAATTCCAAATATGGCTTCTATGGGATCAGGCTCCACATTCACATACAGAACTCCCAAGATTGCGTTGGAAACCGTTCTCCAAAGCCTTTCCGGCTTCGGGCAGGCCCAAAACATATGCACATGATTTGCAAGGCCCTTCCCACATCGGTCATACGCATCCTCCACCCCCTCGAACAGCTGGCTCATCCTAGACTTTGTAAGGTGTGCCTGTAAACCACCTTTAGCTGTATCAGCCCCAGCCTCGCACACAAAGTTGAGGTATCTACCCTCCGCAGGACCTAGCACCACAATCACTCCTCCAGCGCCTCCCTAAACTCTTCCTCACATTTCACTTTATCCCCTCCGTGGACACCCAATCCTCCTCCAATCTACACCGTGGCCGCCACCACCAGACTCCCAGAGTACGTCCCTGGGGCCATCGGGAGCAGCACAGTTGGCAGCACCCGCAACCCTGACGCCTACATAAGCCCGTCTCCATCCTTACCCACAGAGCCCCCACCTACTCCATTCCATCCCTGAATCTTCTCTGCATCCGGCGCCCAATAGTAATGCTTCAAATTTGGGAGGACTCTTCCCCCCCCCCCTCTCTCGCTCTCTCTCTCTCTCTCTCTCTCTCTCCCCCCCCCCCCCCCTGACTGCCATCCCCTCTGCAGTTTCACCTTCCTAATCCTTCCTTGCCCAAACAAACAAGGGGATCTGGATGCCCTCCTGAAAAATGCCTTGGGCAAAAAGACCAACAGGCACTGAAACAGAAACAAAAATTGTGGGAAAATATTCATCTTTGCTGCCTGTACTCGGCCCGCCAAAGACAGAGGGAGGTTGTCCCACCTCAGCAAGTCAGCCTTCACCCTCCCCACCAAGCTAGTGAAATTCAACTTCCGGAGACCTGCCCAATCCCGGCCCACCTGCATCCCCAGATACCTGAAGTGAGACTCTGCCAGACGAAATGGCAGCCCCACCCCACCCCCGGAGAGGAGACCATAAAGTACTCATTTTTCCCTAAGTTCAATTTGTACCCTGAAAACTTCCCACATCTCTGAAGCAACCCCATTATGTTTGCCGCCAAAGAGCTTGGCTCTGAAATATACAAGTCATCCGCTTATAAGGACACCCAATGCTCCATTCTTCCCTCCCCCCGCCCAATTTTCCCCTTGCACAACCCCAAGCTCCTCAGCACAATGGCCAAAGGCACTATAGCAAATGCAAACAGAAGGGGGAACATGGGCCATCCTTGCCTCGTCCCGCAGTGCAATGCAAAGTACCCCAAATTCATATTGTTCGTGTGCATGCTCACCATCGGCTCCTTGTATAGCAGCTGCACCCACGCCACAAACTTCGGCTCAATCCTAAATTTCTCCAATACCGGCATCAAATAACGGCACCCGATCAAGTGCCTTCTTCGCATTTAATGCCACCACCACTCCGTCTCCCTTCCTTCTGCCAGAGAAAGCACCACATTCAACAGCCTCCTCACATTCGATGACAACTGTCTGTCCACATCTGATCCTCTCCAATCACCTTCCGAAGGCATCCCTCCAACCTTAACACCAACACCTTTACCAATACCTTGGCGTCCACATTCAGCCTGTACGATCTACTGAATCCTTGTCCTTCTTAAGCAACAATGAGATCTAGGCCTGCGCCATCGTTTGTGGCAAGGCACCCCTGTCATCGTGTCGTTGAATGTTCCTACCATCAATAGCACCAGCCTATCCTTAAACCTTTTATAAAATTCAACTGGGAGCCCATCTGGCCCCACCACCTTCCCTGTCTGCATTTACAAAGGAGGCAGTGGCATGGTGGTATTGTCGCTGGTCCAGTAATGCAGAGACCCTGAGTCATGCTCTGGGGTCCCGGGTTTGAATCCCGCCTTGGCAGATGGTGAAATTTGAATTCAATAAAAGTCTAATGATGACCGTGAAACCATTGTCGATTGTCGTAAAAACCCACTAATGTCCTTTAGGGAAGGAAATCTCTCGTCCTTACCTGGAATGGCTTACATGTGACTCCGACCCACACCAATGTGGTTGACTCTTGAATATCGTCAGGGATGGGCAATAAATGCTGGTCCTGCCAGCAACGCCCACGTGAACGAATAAAAGAAAAAGCTCCGATCTGCCTATAGGGTCTCTCACCTGGGCGGCCATAGTGTGAGTGGTCGCACATTTGGTGGCTCCCTCTCGTGGAGGTTTTTCATAGAATTTACAGTGCAGAAGGAGGCCATTCGGCCCATCGAGTCTGCACCGGCTCTTGGAAAGAGCACCCCACCCAAGCCCACACCTCCACCCCATCTCCATAACCCAGTAACCCCACCAAACTAGGGCAATTTTGGACACTAAGGGCAATTTATCATTACCAATCCACCTAACATGCACATCTTTGGACTGTGGGAGGAAACCGGAGCACCCGGAGGAAACCCACGCAGACACGGGGAGAACGTGTGGACTCTGCACAGACAGTGACCCAAGCCGGGAATCGAACCTGGGACCCTAGAGCTGTGAAGCAATTGTGCTAACCACTATGCTACCATGCTGCCCAGTCGAATTGTTTTGGACATTTTCCCTGGTTAATGGCAAAAAGGTGCAGGAGAGTGAGTAGAAGAGATTGACCCTCTGGTGTATGGAGATGAGGGCCAGAAGCAGTCGCAAAAGAGGGGATCAGACTGCAAATGTTCGTGCGATGTGCGCGGCGCTGGTGGAGATTACGGAGGGTAAGGGAGCGGCCCTGCTGGCTCTGTGTTCAACAGAGCAGCTGGTGGGCTTCATGAATTAGGGTGAGGGGGTGGGGTACGTAGGGTGCTCCCCGACAAGGCTGATCAAGTGGAACATGCAAGGATTGATGGGCTGGTCAATAGGGCCCATGTGTTTGCACGTTTAAAAAGATTAAAGGTGGATGTGGCCATGCTACAGGAGACTCACCTGAAGTTGGGGGAACCAAACGAGACTGAGGAAGGGTTGGGTAGGGCAAGTATTTCATTCGGGATTGGACTCTAAAATGAAGGGGTTGGCGATTTTGATCAATAAGCGGGTGCCGTTTGAAGTGGGAAGTATAGTGGCGGACTCTGAGGGAAGGTATGTTATGGTGAGCGGGAAACTGGAGGCCGTTGGTGTTAATGAAAATCTATGCCCCGAACTGGGACGATATTGAATTTATGAGACGTGTGCTGGAGAGGCTCCCTGACCTGGATTCTCATCAGTTAATTATGGGGACGGGGACTTCAATACATTCCTGGATCCAACGCTGGACCGGTCGAGGTCGGGGAGGCAACAGCTAAGGAGGTCCAGGGGTTCATGGAGCACATTGGTTTGGGGGGGGGGTGGATCCGTGGAGATTTGGGAGACCGTGAGCGAAAGAATTTTCATTCTACTCACATGTGCGCACGGTGTACTCCCGAATAGACGTTTTTGTGTTTGACAAGACGTTGGTAGGGGTGGTTGATAATTGAGTATTCGGCAGTAGTAGTGTCGGACTATACCCCGTAGTGGGTGGACCTATGAGTACGCAAGGTCGGGGGGGGGAGGAATGTAGGACTGTTAGCGGAGGAAGAGGTGTGTGAGCGGGTGAGGAAGGCCATCCGGGGATATGTGGAGTTTAATGACATGGGGGAGGTTTTGGCAGGTAAGGTTTGGGAGCCACTGAAGGCAGAGGTCAGGGTAGAGTTTATTTTGATTCGGGCACATAGGGAGAAGGTAGAGCAGGCGGCGATAGAGAGGCTAGTGGAGGAAACCCTGCAGGTGGACAGGAAATATGCGGAGGCCCGAGAGGCGGGGATGCTAAAGTAATGGCAGAGGCTGCAGATGACGTTTGGGCTATTATCTATGGGTAAGGCCGTGGGGGGTGAGAGGGGCGGTGTATGAGTATGGGAGAAGGCGAGCAGGATGCCAGTGCACCAGTTGAGGAGGCGGCGAGGGAGATTGGGAAAGTGATGGACACAAGTGGGAGTCTGGTCTGTTATTGAAAATCTGGAAAGATGTGTAATTTGCAACATGGAAGTCTGGCAATATCTGGTCTGAGAGAAACATGAGAGAATACAGGGAAAGATCCCACAAAGGGTTAATAGCAGCTGCAAAGAGCAGGATTATAAAATGCAGATTCCTTCTCCCAAACAAACACAGGATTTTTGTATGAAGCTAAAAACAATGGTTCACACCTTCATTGAAAGTAACTATCTTAGTAAGCATCTGGAAAAGCATGGATGAGAGTTTCAGTTGAGTTAGTGATAAATGTAAACTTTCAAGTTATAACCAAGTGGATTTTTAGCATTACGCTAAAAGCAATGTTTCACACCTTCATTGAAATTAACTATTTTAGTAAGCAGCTGGAAAGGAAAGGTTATTTGGGCATTCTGAATTCTCCCTCTGTACCCGAACAGGTGTGAATTTCTGCTAACACCAAGTAAATTAAAGAAAACTGGAGACTATCAGTCTACGAGAAACATAATTTAAAGCATAAATCAAAGTCAAATTTATGAGCTGGGGGACACAATTCGAAAATAAAACTATAGAAATGACAGGAACCAAACCAAAATTCACACCTCTATTGAAACCAAAGCATTTTTGAATATCAAGGAACTTTGAACATCACAAAGGAAACAATGTAATCAGAGACCTGAGAGGTGAGGTCATGTCAAAATGAATACTTAGTTGTATTAGAATGTTTAGATCAAAGATACTTTTTACAATCAAAGTGAAATAATAGTTACTTAACAATAAAGTTGTAAAAACTTAATAACAGTTAGAAAGAGAATAAACCCAGAGACCAGAGCAGGAACCACCAGAACTCAGAGAGAGGAGAGAAGCAGAGAAGGAACAAGAGAAGCAAGCAGAGTCAGCTCGGTCATGGGAAAGATAAGACATAGCAGCCGAGCTAAAACAGCTAATACATCTAAGGAAGACTAGAATTTAAAGAAGAGGCAGAGTCAGCTCAGAGATAGCCAGCTCTCATAGCTCAGTACATGGGATCGACAAGACACACGAACCGAGCTCACCAGCGAATACATCTAAAGAAGAACAGACTTTAAAGAAGATTGGTTGACAAGTTGGGCCTGAAGGTCCCTTCAACCAACCAGAAGGATCCAGAAGCAAGATCTGTTTACCTTTCTGTAAAGAAAGTGATTGCAGCTTTTAAAAGAAAAAAATATAATAATAAAATAACTTAAAGTAACCTGTAACAGTGGTTATTCCTAAGTCTACTTTACTTACTTAGCAATGCGGGACCCAGGATCGATGCTACTAAGTGGTAAGTAGATGAAGGTATGGGTTATACCGGGGGATAACTTGAAAATATAGTTTGACCTGAATAACACCCACTGAAGCCTGCATCGGAGTCAGGGAGTGAGAATCCCTGTTCACCATTTAGAAGGTTGGCCCTTTTTGGTATAGGGGGAATTCTAAGAACAGTGGTGAGTTTTCAACAACAGGTCTTGTACCCGGCGGGGGTGAACAGTGTGTTTAGGGACTTCTGTAGTAAGTTGTACAAGTTGGAACCCCAGCCGGGGAGGAGTAGGGGATGGGGCAGTTTCTGGGAGGGTTGGAGTTCCCGAAGTTTGATGAGGAATTGGTGGAGGGCCTGGGTGCCCCAATTGGGCTGGTAGAAGTAGTGATGGGGTTGGAGGCGATGTAATCGGGTATGGCCCAGGGTCTGGATGGGTACCCGGTGGAATTCTACAAGACGTTCTCCGGCATGGTAGCACAGTGGTTAGCACTGTGGCTTCACAACGGCAGGGTCCCAGGTTTGATTCCCGGCTTGGGTCACTGTCTGCGCGGAGTCTGCACGTTCTCCTCGTACCTGCGTGGGTTTCCTCCAGGTGCTCCGATTTCCTCCCACAAGTCCCAAAAGACGTGCTATTAGGTTATTTGGGCATTCTGAATTCTCCCTCTGTACCCGAACAGGTGCCAGAATGTAGCAACTAGGGGCTTTTCACAGTAACTTCATTGCAGTGTTAATGTAAGCCTACTTGTGACAATAATAAAGACTAGCTAACTAGGGGATCGCTGCAGGGGTTTGCTCGGAGGTGGCAGCCGTTCATCGACTTCTTTGAGAAAAATTAAGCTGTCAGCTGGGGGGTGGGGGGCATGAGGGGGGGAGCAGCGAGTAAGGGCAAGAGAACCAGTGACAGGGGGCTTGGGAAGGTGGTACTGTTTGTGTAAGCCATGTTGGCTGGGGTTTATCACTGCCGGGGGGGGGGGGGGGGGGGGGTTTATATTGTTTTGTTCTTGTTGAAACCTGATGTTTAAACTGTTAAAATTATGAATGCCTCGATAAAATATTTTCGAAAAAAAAGCTTTGCTGGGTATACCTCTCCGAATCTCACTCTGCCACTGTACAGTCCAAAGGCCGCTCGCCAACTCTGCCGTCATATCTTGGTATATGTGTATACCAATGCCTTCCCACGTCACCTCTCGTCAGTGCTTCGCCCAGCTCAAAACCTCTTTCACATCATAGAACATAGAACATAGAACAGTACAGCACAGAACAGGCCCTTCGGCCCTCAATGTTGTGCCGAGCCATGATCACCCTACTCAAACCCACGTATCCACCCTATATCCGTAACCCAACAACCCCCCCCTTAACCTTACTTTTTGTAGGACACTACGGGCAATTTAGCATGGCCAATCCACCTAACCCGCACATCTTTGGACTGTGGGAGGAAACCGGAGCACCCGGAGGAAACCCACGCACACAGGGGGAGGACGTGCAGACTCCACACAGACAGTGACCCAGCCGGGAATCGAACCTGGGACCCTGGAGCTGTGAAGCATTTATGCTAACCACCATGCTACCCTGCTGCCCCAGCTGTGGAAGCAGACTATGACCCCCCCCCCCCCCCCCCCCCCCCCCCTTGTTGGCTCATTCGCTTTCGGTTTCGGCATAAACAACCGATGTGCCCTGTCCAACTCATAGCGGGTGGGTCTTCCCCCTTGCTCATCATCTTCGCAAACATCTTTGCAAAGTTCTCAGAAGGCCTCAGGCCCTCTACCCCCTGGGGCAGACTCACGATCCTCATATTTTGACTACTTGACCTGTTCTCCAGATCCTCCACCTTGGCTCTGAGCTCTTTGTTAATCTCTGCAGCTCCTCACCCATCGATGTGAGCTAGTCACTGTGCTGCTACAATGTCTCCTCCACCCCCTTCAACTTCTCTCCTTGCTCCCGCACCTCGACCGACATCTTCATCACTACCGCCTTTACTGAGGCAATCGCTTCCTCCACGCACCCTTTAAGCAAAACCGCCACCTCCCTCCAAATGCTTGGAAAACATCCTTTCAAACTCCACCGATATCACCTTGGTCGGAGTTTCCACCGTGAAGGGTGGACCCGCTATGAGTTGGACAGGGCACATCGGTTGTTTATGCCGAAGCCGAAAGCGAATGAGCCAACAAGGGGGGGGGGGGGGGGGGGGGTCATAGTCTGCTTCCACAGCTATCATGTGAAAGAGGTTTTGAGCTGGGCGAAGCACCTGACGACCCAGACCCCGCCATCTTTCTTCCTGCAGGACTCTTAGCACTTTCGCTCGCCCCTTCTTTCCAGAACCCTTCTTCTGGGACTTCGACATTCCCTAACCTCCTCATGACTTCCCACACCAACTCATCCGAAAACTACCCCTGAGACCAAGCACCAAAGTTGCACAATCCCTTGCCGCTCAGCTGACGCCCAAAGAGCCATCGTCAAGGGCTCGACCACCAATGCAAACAACAATGGCAACAGCGGGCACCCCCGTGCCCTGTGCAACCCAAAATACCTCATACTCATCTCATTCGATTGAACGCTAGCCACGGGGCCAAATAGAAAAATCAAACCCACCCCACAAATTTTGGTCCAAACCCAAACCTTCCCAGAACTTCAAACAGGTACCTCCACTCTACCTGGTCGAATGCCATGGACACAGTTGCCTCTGGAGAGTTGCCTCCCCTTCACAAAACCCACTTGGTCCTCAGAAACCACCTCCGGGCGCACCCCTCCAATCTACACATCAACACCTTCGCCAGGACTTTCACGTCCATGTTTAGCAGAAAAGTGGAACTATAGGATCCACACTCCAGTAGGTGCCTTCCTCTTTTTCAGGATCAACGAAACCAACTCCTGTGCTAACGTAACCAGAAACTCCCAACGCCTTGTTTTTTTCTGAAGTATTGCATTGTTTAATCAGCCTTATTTGGTATTCCTCAGGTCACCCCTGGATGTTCCGTGATGCAATTTCTGATGACCGCCTTCTTGTCAATGGATATGAAGTCTTTGTACCGCCACCTGGGCAGGTTAATGAAGCTGGACAACGTCGATACATCATGGTTAACATTACCATACCAGGTAACCAGTGCTCCTCTAATGGGCATGGCAGCGTATTATGTTACAAACCCTCCCGCTGGCTCAATGGCAACAGCCGTGCCTGGCCTGGCAGTGTCATAAACATAATTTTTCAATTTTAGTTTATCCACCTTAGCTAGTCTTGTTTTGGATTCTGGACTTGTCTTCAATACAGAAGGAATTTGAAGCCTGTGTTCCCTCTCCAGGTGAGGGCAATATCACTCTTATTCCGCAGATAGCCGCTCCCTTTTCCCCTTTACAATTACCTCCATATGCTTGCAAAATGAGAATGACCACTTCCCCAATACTGTCACAAGAAGGGAGAGAAAGCATTGGCTCCCTGGCACTTTGGCTCTGCATTTATGGATAGGTTTGCAGTAGATATAGAACTAGCTGGTGAAGGAGCTACTTCATCCAAGGAGTTGAATCAAAGCTTTTTTCTGAAAATATTTTTATTCGGCTTTTAACATTTTATACATAAAACAAAACAATGTAAAATGTCAAGAACCTCAGAGACCCCCCCGCCTCCCCACTCCACTGACCATTTCCCCAATAACGCAAAGAAACCACTTCCCCCAACCACACCTCTGCCTTAGCAGCTGAAGGTAACCAGCTCTTTCAAGTGTAGAATCAACAGACCCTATCTATTGTGGAACCCCTCCATCGTTCCCCCTCAAAGTAAACTTAACCTTCTCCAAATACAGGAATTCCATTAAGTCCCCAAGCCACACTGAGGCACAAGGCGGAGAGGCTGACCTCCAACCCAACAGGATCTGCCTGCAAGCAATCAGCGAGGAGAAGGCTAAAACATCTGTCCCCACTCCCGTCTGCAGCTTCGGCAAGTACGACCCCCAAAATATTGTCCCCAGGGGACTGGGCTCCACATCCACGTGCAGGATCCCCGACCTGCTGCTGAAAAACGACCTCCAAAATTTCTTCAACTTCAGGCAGGACCAGAACATGTATATGTGGTTGGCAGGAACTCTCCCACACCACTTGCAAGCTTCACCCCCTCAAACACCCGGCTCATCCTCAAATTCATTAGGTGTGCCCTGTGCACCATCTTAAACTATATTAACCCCTGCCTCGCACTGAATGTTAAGGCATTCACCCTTCACAACATCTACCACCAAAACCCCTCTTCCAGCATCACACCCAACTCCTCCTCCCACTTGGCTTTAACCCCCTCCAGCGATGCCATATCATAGAATCCCTACACTGCAGAAGGAGGCCATTTAGCCCATCAAGTCTGCACCGGCCCTTGGAAAGAGCACCCTATTTAAGCCACACCTCCACCCTATCCCGTAACCCGGTAACCCCACCTAACCTTTTTGATATTAAGGGGCAATTTAGCATGGCCAATCCACCTAACCCGCACATCTTTGGACTGTGGGAGGAAACCGGAGCACCCAGAGGAAACCCACACACACGTGGAGAAAGTGCAAACTCCACACAGACAGTCACCAAGGCCAGAATTGAACCCGGGTACCTGGGGCTGAGAGACAGAAGGGCAAACCACTCCTACAAAATCTTCTCATAAATCTAAGAAGATCCCACTCCCCCCCCCCCCCCCCCCCCCCCCCCCCCAACCCTATCACCGATAACACCCTATCTAACAATGAGGAGGGCGGTGTCACCGGAAACGTTGGGGAAATCGTTTTTGCAACATCCCACACCTGCATATTCTTAATGGTGCTTTCCCCCCCCCCCCCACCCCCCCAAGAGCGGAAACCCAAACTTCTCCATCAACTCCTCCAAACTCGCAAACTGCCCTTCCAAAAATAAGTCCTTCATTTCCATCACACCCTGCAATCCCCGAAAACCGAGCATCCAGCCTCGTTGCCTCAAACACGTGATTCTCTCGGACCACCATCAACTTCGACCCTGCCGCCAATTTAAAATGCTGTCGAAATTGCCTCCATATCTTCAGCGTGGCCACCACCACCGGACTACTCGAATATTTCTCTGGGACAAATGAAAATGGCACCGTTGACAGCGCCGACAAACACCCCCTGCAAGAGCCTGTCTCCATCCCCACCCACATTGCCTCCGGCCCCCTACCCCAGCCCCTCACTTTCTCACCATTCACCGCCCAATAGTAATACAACAGATTTGGAAGTACCAACCCTCCTGACTGTCACCCTCTCTGAAGCACCGTCTTTCCAATCCTCGCCACCTTACCTACCCAGACAAACAACAAAATCGACCGTTCCTCCCCCATAAATAAACTTTTGGCAAAAAAAAGGGTAGTGCTGGAATAAAAATAAAAACCGCAGCAAGTTATGCATCTTGACCACCTGCCAATGATATGGGGAGGCTGTCCCATCTCAACAAATCTGCCTTGACCAGGCCTACCCACCAGGCTTGTAAAATTCAACTTGGAGCCAGGCCAGTCTTGAGCCACTTGCACCTCAAGTACCTAAAGTGAGTAGTCGGCACACAAAAAGGTAATCCCCCCCCACCACCACCAAGCCAGCTACTGATCCCTGGACAAGAAATAAAAAAACACTTGCTCTTTTCTAAATTCAGTTAATATCCCAAAAAGCCCCCAAACATATACAATAAAAGATTGTTGGCATTCAGGGACACCATATGCTCCACCATCCCCCTCACAATCTCCCTCCAATTATCTGAATACATCAGCGCAATAGCCACGAGCTCTATCACCAGCGCTAACAAGAAGGGGACATGGGGCACCCCTGCGTCATTGCCCTATACAGCTTAAAATGTCCCAAGTTCACCTCATTCGTACGAACACTCGCCTTCGGTTCCTTGTATAACTATTTGACCTTGACCCACGCCACAAACTTAGGCCCAGTCCGAAACCGCTCCAACACCACAAACAAATAACTCCACTCTACCCGATCAAACACCTTCTCCGCATCCAGCGCCACCTCCGGCTCTTTCCCCCCCTCTGATGGGAGAGCACCACGTTTAACAAGCGTCACACATTCAAGGACAACTGCCTACCTTTACAAACCCTGCCTGATCCTCCCCAATTACCTGCGGAAGACAATCTTCCAACCTCAGCGGCAATAGCTTGGCAAGAATCTTGACATCCAGGGCAGCACGGTGGTGCAGTGGTTAGTACTGCTGCCTATGGCGCTGAGGACCCGGGTTCAATCCCGGACCCGGGTCACTGTCTGAGTTTGTACATTCTCCCCGTGTCTGCGTGGGTTTCACCCCCACAACCCAAAGATGTGCAGGGTAGGTGGATTGGCCACACTAAATTGCCCCTAAACTCGAAAAAAATAATTGGGTACTCTAAATTTATAAAAACAAAAAAAAAAGAATCTAGGCATCCACATTTAACAGGAATATTGATCAATACGACCCACACTCCACTGGATCCTTATACTTTTTTAACAACAGCGAAACAGATACCTGCCCCATCGTGTCCAAGAGTGCTCCCTTAGCAACTGCGCTCTCAAACGTCTCCACCAACAGCAGCGCCAACCTATCCAAAAACTTGTTATAGAATTCCACCGGTCCCCATCCGGCCCCGGTGCTTTACCCGTCTGCATGTTCCCTATCGCTGCCCAAATCTCCTCAATCCCCCATGGTTCCTCCAACCCTACCCTCTCCGACATTAGGACCCCCCCCCATCCGCCCCCAAGATGTCCCTCATATCCGACTTATCCTCCAGGGGCTCCGACCTGTACAACCTTTTATAAAACTTCTCAAATGCCTTGTTCACCTGCTCCAGCGCCACCACCAACTCCTTCACTCCATCATGAACCTGAACAATTACTCAAAAGGTCACCTTTCTACTGATCAAAAGTTCCGGAGTGCAATCTTCCATATACTTCCCATCAACTTCCAAGATTTCATCTCCCTGCCACTCCTCTCTTGCCTCCCTAACCATCTGTGCCTTATGCAAGATGATGCCGCCCCTTACGACCACCTTCAGCGCCTCCCAAAGTACCAACGGTGAGACCTCCTCATTCTTATTAAACCCCACATAAACACTAATCACCCCCCTCCCATCGTCGCACAAAAACACTGATCTGCAACAGCCCCACACCCAACCTCTATGCTGGCCTCTGCACAGCCCGTTCTCCAGGATCACATCCACCAAATGTGGAGCTTGATCCAAAATGACAATCTCTGAGTGTTCCACATTCATCACTTCCGACAGCAACGACTTCCCCGTGAGAAAGAAATCAGTCCTTGAGTACACATTATGCACTGGATAAAAAAAGGAATACTTTCTACCCCTGGATGCAAGAACTGCCACAGGTCCGCGCCCCCCCCCCCCCCAAATCTCCTTCATAAATGATGCCAACTCCCCACCCCCTCCAAATGAGCATGGCTTAGACCGATCCATCTGCGGATAAAACACTTTATTTATTTATTTATTTAAATTTAGAGTACCCCATTCATTTTTTTTCCCAATTAAGGGGCAATTTAGCCTGGCTAATTCACCTACCCTGGACATCTTTTTGGGTTATGGGTGTGAGACCCACGGAGACACGGGGAGAATGTGCAAATACACGGACAGTGACCCAGAGCTGGGATCAAACCCGTGTGCTCAGCCGTGAGACAGCAGTGCTAACCACTGCGCCACCGTGCCGCCCTCAACACTGTATTTAAATCTTCACCTAAAATTGATTGATGCATATCCAAATCTCGCCGCTTCACCGGTGCACTCAACCCTGGCCCGTTCCACGTTGCTATTCTCACTCTCTCTCTATCTCACTCTCTTTCCCACCCCCCTCCCCCACTCTTATCAGTCATGACCAGACTCCTGGCCCTATCCCTAGTCACCATCAGCCAGCCACATCCCCCCCCCCCCCCCCCCCCCCCCCGGCCCTTCCCAGACTCCCCAACCACTTCCTCTCAAAACCACTTCTCTCTGCATACTCTTTGCCCCCACCCCGTCTATGTTTTTTTCCCTCATTTCTGCTATTACGGTGAACAGGAAAGGACTATGATATAATGATCTGGTTGAGGAGAATTAAATTGTACAATCCTTTTCATTTTCTGTTGATGAACAGATTTGGATAATGCTTTGCTCAGATGGCATTTTTCTTTGTTCAGTTTACACACTGAAGGAAAGGTGTCTGCAAGTGGTGCGGAGCCTTGTGAAGCGAGAGGATTACAGAAACCTGGAAATTGTTGGATCGCTTTACGATGACCTGGAGGATGAGCCACAGGTCCTGAAAGATCTTCAACGACTTCAGCAGCAGCTGGCTGAAACTGAGGAGACCTTTGAAGCCGACTAACCTGGAGTTCCCTCAAGCTACCTCCATTTTCTTTCCCCTTCCATCCCCCCCTCCCGGCACCCCAGATCGAGACTTGTAAATTGTATAAAGCCAAGCTGAAAGTGCCCCGGTCTGTATGCAGGAGCAGGATGGACCACATCAGTTGTTTGAAATGTGGTGAATGAACAGTGACGGCACAGTGTGACTGTGGCGTAAAGCGGTGAACAAGACTTTGTTCCGATCATCTAAATGATTCGACATATATTGTGCTGTAAATTTATCATTTTTCTCCATCTTTTTCTTCCTTGGACCAAACATATGCTTTTTCAAATCACCAAAGTGCTGTAATGATCCCCCTCCTCGTCTCCCGTCATAGTTCTGCAAGTGAATACAGCACTTAGTGCGTTACTGGACATCAAGATCAGACTTTGTGTGCTTGGTTTGCTAATCTCAACATTGGGTGCTGCAGTTGGTTCTGGTTACCAGTGAGCTAGTGAGAGGGGGGCAGAGTCAGCAGAGGATCCTGGGGTGACTAGTGGGGGCGTGTGTAAGATTCATTCCACGTGAAGGAGATTGTACTGGATGAGCAGTCTGGTGACAATCTTGTGTTCATAACTCTAGCTCTGCTTTCCCTGGGAATTGCACCCAAGTGTGGTCTAACCATGTTCTATACAGGTTTGATATAACTCCTCAAATATTACCGTCTAGAAGTGAACCCCAGTGCTATTTATAAATGGCTGTTAACCTGCATCACTACTTTTAGTGATTTGTGTAGCTTTACCTCCATTCAAACACTTACTTTCCAAGGAATGTGTGGCCTCCTTATTTTCCTCACATTTAACTATATATTAAAGTTAATCTGCCAATTAGACACCCAGTCTGGAGTTTGTTAATGTCTCCCAATGGGGGTTGGTTAACTCGGCTGGACAGCTGGTTCGTGATGCGGAGCAACGGCAACAGCGCGGGTTCAATTCCTGTGCCGGCTGAGCTTATTCTTTTTAAAAATAAATTTAGAGTATCCAATTAGAGTATCTCAACCTTGCCCCTTGCCTGAGGTGTTACCCCATCACCAGTCGGCTGTCTCTCAAATGTGAGAGCAGCCAATGGTCCTCGGGAAACAATGGCAACTTCCATTTTCATATTTTGTTCGTCTTTTTCTATTCAGCACCACATACACAACTTGGCGTCCTCTGCCAATTTTGAAATGGTATTTCTGGTTCATGCTCAAGCTGGTTCTGCAGATTGAGGACAAATGTGGCCCCAGCATTGATCCTGGTTCAGGACCACTTCCCACCTTGTGCTTTGTGGCTCGATGAGGTTTATTTGCTATGCTGTGACACATCTTTTTTTTAAATTTTAGATTACCCAATTATTTTTTCCAATTAAGGGGCAATTTAGCATGACCAATCCACCTACTCTGCACATTTTCTTTTGGCGTTGTGGGGGCAAAGCGCATGCAGACACGGGGAGAATGTGCAAACTCCACACGGACAGTGACCCAGAGCCGGGATCGAACCTGGTACCTCAGCGCCGTGAGGCAGCTGTGCTAACCACTAGGCCATCGTGCTGCCCTTTGACACATCTTGCCCCACCAGTACTTTGGCAATAAATACCTATTCTTCAAATGTGAGGCCAGATAGTGTTTTAGCAAGATATTCACTCATGGATGCTAGATCTGTGGTACTGAGGTCATTACTAACTCCAGACTTACTGAGCCTAACAAAAATGGAACCACCATCTTCATTACACAAGCCTTGCCATGAAGTACTGGCAGACCGATGGCACCATTTCATTCTATCTATTTATAGATAACTGCACCTGTTATATCTGTACATTGAATCCTTGTATATATTTTATATGTTATTAAATGTATGTTATTCACATGCATAGTGTGTTCATTATGGTGGTGGTTCTAAGGCAGTACTCCAATGATGCTGCCACATTGTAAAGTCAGCATTCTACTCCAAGAAGAATCTCTCTGATCGCTGAGCTTCATCAAACTAAAGAACAGGACCTGGCAGTGGCCCTGACGTTGAACCTGTGTCACTGTTTTCGGAGGGTTCTCATACCGATCACTGCCTGGGTAGGGAGTTTGACACTGACCAGTCCCTGGGTTTGGGGTCTGACACTGACCAGTCCCTGGGTTGGGGGTCTGACACTGACCAGTATTTGGGTTGGGGGGTCTGACATTGACCAGTCTCGGGGTTTGGGGTCTGACACTGACCAGTATCTGGGTTGGGGATCTGACATTGACCTGTCCCTGGGTTGGGGGTCTGACACTAACCAGTCTCTGCGTTGGGGGTCTGACACTGATCTGTCCCTGGGTTGGGGGTCTGACACTGACCAGTATCTGGGCTGGGGATCTGACATTGACCTGTCCCTGGGTTGGGGGTCTGACACTGACCAGTATCTGGGTTGGGGACCTGACATTGACCTGTCCCTGGGTTGGGGGTCTGACACTGACCAGTATCTGGGTTGGGGATCTGACATTGACCTGTCCTTGGGTTGGGGGTCTGACACTGACCAGTCTCTGGGTTGGGGGTCTGACACTGACCAGTCTCTGGGTTGGGGGTCTGACACTGACCTGTCTCTGGGTTGGGGGTCTGACACTGACTTGTCCCTGGGTTGGGGGTCTGACACTGACCTGTCTCTGGGTTGGGGGTCTGACACTGACCTGTCTCTGGGTTGGGGGTCTGACACTGACCTGTCTCTGGGTTGGGGGTCTGACATTGACCTGTCCCTGGGTTGGGGGTCTGACACTGACCAGTCTCTGGGTTGGGGGTCTGGCACTGACCAGTCTCTGGGTTGGGGGTCTGGCACTGACCAGTCTCTGGGTTAGGGGCCTGACACTGACCAGTCACTGGGTTGAGGGTCTGACATTGACCAGTCTTTGGGTTGGTGGTCTGACATTGACCAGTCTCTGGGTTGGGGGTCTGACACTGGCCAGTCTCTGGGTTGGGGGTCTGGCACTGACCAGTCTCTGGGTTAGGGTCCTGACACTGACCAGTCACTGGGTTGAGGGTCTGACATTGACCAGTCTTTGGGTTGGTGGTCTGACATTGACCAGTCTCTGGGTTGGGGGTCTGACACTGGCCAGTCTCTGGGTTGGGTGGTCTGACACTGACCACGCTGGGTTGAGGGATGGAGGAATGACATTGAGCATTCTCTGGGTTGGGGGTCTGACACTGACCAGCCTCTGGTCTGGGGAGTGGACTGACATTGAGCAGTCTCTGAGGTCAGGGTCTGACATTGGTCAGTTTCTGCATTGGGGTCAGGGGCTGACCCTGACCAGTCTCTGGGTGGAGGGTCTGACACTGACCAGTCTCTGGGTTGGGGGTCTGACACTGGCCAGTCTCTGGGTGGAGGGTCTGATATTGACCAGTCTCTGGGTTAGTGGTCGTGGGTTGAAACTGACCAGTGTGTGGGTTGAGGGTCTAACACTGGCCAGTCTCTGGGTTGGTGGTCTGACTTTGACCAGTCCCTGGGTTGGGGGTCTGAAACTGACCAGTCTGGGGGGGGGGGGGGGGGGCAGAAACTGACCACTCTGGGTTTGGGGTCTGACATTGAGCAGCCTCTGGTCTGGGAAGGGGACTGACACTGACCAGTCTCTTGTTTGGGGGTAAGGGGTTGAAACTGACGAATCTCTGGGTTGGGGGTAAGGGGTTGAAACTGACGAATCTCTGGGTTGGGGGTAGGGGGTTGAAACTGACCAGTCTCTGGGTTGAGGATCTGCCATTGACCATGTCTGGGTTGGTGGGGAGTGGGAGGGGTTTAACGCTGACCTGTCACTGGGCTGGGAGGGGAATTTGAAACTGACTTCATGGGTTGGGCAGGGATCTGACACTAACCAGTCTCTAGGTTAGGTGGGTGGTTTGACACTAACCAGTCTCTGGGTTGGGGGTCTGGCACTGACCAGTACCTGGGTTGGTGGTGGTGGGGGGATGTCTGATATTGACCAGTCTCTGGGTTGGGAGGGCAGTCTGTAATTGGCCAGCGTCGGACTGGGGCTGTGGTCTGAAACTGACTAGTACCTGGGGGGGGGGGGGGGGGGTGTCTGACATTGACCAGTCCCTTGGGGGGGGGGGGGTCTGACATTGACCAGTCCCTGGGGGTATCTGTGAAGTCCGGCCCTGAAGCGGATACTGACTGGAAACGTTGTTAATTGTCACTCACGCGTCACTATGGCTTTGGTTCGTGGTTAGTGAGATGTATCCGGGTGTACCCAGTCCTGAGGAACTGTCCCTGGTGTAGTCAGCCCTGAGGAACTGTCCCGGGTGTACCCAGTCCTGAGGAACTGTCCCTGGTGTAGTCAGCCCTGAGGAACTGTCCCGGGTGTACCCAGTCCTGAGGAACTGTCCCTGGTGTAGTCAGCCCTGAGGAACTGTCCCGGGTGTACCCAGTCCTGAGGAACTGTCCCGGGTGTACCCAGTCCTGAGGAACTGTCCCGGGTGTAGCCGCTCCTGAGGAACTGTCCCGGGTGTACCCAGTCCTGAGGAACTGTCCCGGGTGTAGCCGCTCCTGAGGAACTGTCCCGGGTGTAGCCGCTCCTGAGGAACTGTCCCGGGTGTACCCAGTCCTGAGGAACTGTCCCGGGTGTAGCCGCTCCTGAGGAACCGTCCCGGGTGTAGCCGCTCCTGAGGAACCGTCCCGGGTGTACCCAGTCCTGAGGAACTGTCCCTGGTGTAGCCGCTCCTGAACTGACCCGGGTGTACCCAGTCCTGAGGAACCGACCCGGGTGTAGTCAGCCCTGAGGAACCGACCCGGGTGTACCCAGTCCTGAGGAACCGACCCGGGTGTACCCAGTCCTGAGGAACCGACCCGGGTGTAGCCGCTCCTGGGGAACCGACCCGGGTGTACCCAGTCCTGAGGAACCGACCCGGGTGTACCCAGTCCTGAGGAACCGACCCGGGTGTACCCAGTCCTGAGGAACCGACCCAGGTGTAGCCGCTCCTGAACCGACCCGGGTGTAGCCGCTCCTGAACTGACCCGGGTGTAGCCGCTCCTGAACTGACCATGCAGAAGAGGAAGAACCGCCCTCCGCGCAAATGGTAAGTCTGGAGCATTCCTTTCATGGCCATTATTTCCCAGGTTGCTCCATTGCTAATTCTGTGTCCTCTTTTCTTTCTCGCCTAGCATGTCTGTCTGGGATAAAAATGATCCTGCTATTTACCCTCATCCGATAACCAATCACTGGGCCATGCTGAAATACCAGGTACATGGGGCAATAACTGTCTAAATCACAGTGTGTGAGGCTGGACCTGGACCAGGAAGGGGGAGACCAATCAAACATTGTAAATGTCCCCTTTCGGCACTAATATTATGGGATGACTCAATCCAACTAAACTGATGCTAAAAAAAAGCATCATATGTGCTCCACCAAAAAAAGCCCCAAATACATTCCAACAAAATCAGATGTATTATTGACAGACTAGGATCTTGCAGCACAGTGGGGAGCATCCCTGCTTTTGAGCTAAAGGCTCCAGGTCCAAGCCCCACTTCAGGAGTTGATAACCACAGAAGGTATGTTTTTTTCTATTATTCAGCCTTACTAAGCCAATGCCCCTTATCCAACTCCTTGCTTGTTCCATTGGCCAATTCAATTTGTGGTCCCCAGACAAGAGACATAACAGATCCAAATTGACAAGAACGGGTATTACACCTGACCTCACACTTGATCTCACCCTTGATCTTAGCTAAACGGTGTGTGTTCATATCATGGCCAAACAGGTTGATTATCAGCGATAAAGTCTTCCAATTGGCCCGATGGCAGGCAGTAAGAGCGAGTGGGTTTTCCTGGTCAGTCATTCTGTAGAAGGCAGCATCAAATGCTACAGTACAAAGAACAAAGAAAAGTACAGCACAGGAACAGACCCTTCGGTCCTCCAAGCCTGCGCCGACCATGCTGCCCATCTAAATTAAAATCTTCTATACTTCCGGGGTCCGTATCCCTCTATTCCCATCCTATTCATGTATTTGTCAAGATGCCCCTTAAACGTCACTATCATCCCTGCTTCCACCACCTCCTCCGGCAGCGAGTTCCAGGCACCCACTACCCTCCGTGTAAAAAACTTACCTTGTACATCTCCTCTAAACCTTGCCCCTCGCACCTTAAACCTATACCCCTTAGTAATTGACCCCTCCACCCTGGGAAAAGTCTCTGACTATCCACTTTGTCTATGCCCCACAGAATCTTGTAGACCTCTATCAGGTTGTCCCTCAACCTCCTTTGTTCCAGTGAGAACAAACCAAGTTTATTCAACCTCTCCTCATAGCTAATGCCCTCCATACCAGGCAACATCCTGGTAAATCTTTTCTACATCCTCTCTAAAGTCTCCACATCCTTCTGGTAGTGTGACGACCAGAATTCAAGTGTGGCCGAACTAAGGTTCTATACAGCTGCAACATGACTTGCCAATTTTTATACTCAAGATGGTGAATTTTATTTTCTTCAGTTAGAGGCATTCTGACAGGTCGGACAGCGAGTCTGCAGCTTTGGGCGATGCTGCTGATCACCAACTGAGCAGGATTCTTCGGCGGGCAAATAGGGAAGCAAAGGCTAGGGGATAAGCCCCTTCCCCATGAAGAATTCTGGCTGTTCTGAGATCCCGAAGAACGCCACCTTTGGGCACGGCTCCACCCTCAGCCCCACAACCTTGGAAATTGCCTCAAAAAAGGATGTTCAGAACCCGACAAGTCTGGGACAGGCCCAGAACATGTGGGCATGGATGGCTGAGCTTTCCTGGCACCGTTCATATTTGCCCTCCACCTGCTCATTCGGGTACTGGTTAGGTGCGCTTTGTGTACCACCTTCAGCTGCATTACTTTGCCAAGTATGATCATGGATCATCCAATGTAAGTCCACGGTTGCCAGTGCCCTCTTAGGCCATGGTACCCAAGGGAGGAGGATTATTGATGTATACAAGGTACATTAGACTCCCCTGATTGTAATCCTTCCTCTTCAAGGACCTGAAATCTTTTACAGTCATTTGCCAAACCTTTGGGGCATGGTGGATTACTCTGTGCCTCTTGTGAGAGGTAGGTGCTTACACAGCAGAGGAACAGCCTCGATAACCTGGCGAGGTTTTTAATTGAAGGTTACAAAATAAATCCCATGAGCAAGGTTCCTAACCTATTGAAATGTACCAATTCCCAACTCTCATTTCAGCATCCAGTTATAAGAACATAAGAACTAGGAGCAGGAGTAGGCCATCTGGCCCCTCGATCCTGCTCCGCTATTCAATGAGATCATGGCTGATCTTTTGTGGACTCAGCTCCACTTTCCGGCCTGAACACCATAACCCTTAACCCCTTTTTTCTTCAAAAAACTATCTATCTTTATCTTAAAAACATTTAATGAGGGAGCCGCAACTGCTTCACTGGGCAAGGAATTCCATAGATTCACAATCCTTTGGGTGAAGAAGTTCCTCCTAAACTCAGTCCTAAATCTACTTCCCCTTATTTTGAGGCTATGCCCCCTAGTTCTGCTTTCACCCGCCAGTGGAAACAACCTGCCCGCATCTATCCTATCTATTCCCTTCATAATTTTATATGTTTCTACAAGATCCCCCCTCATCCTTCTAAATTCCAATGAGTACAGTCCCAGTCTACTCAACCCCTCCTCATAATCCAACCCCTTCAGCTCTGGGATTAACCAAGTGAATCTCCTCTGCACACCCTCCAGTGCCAGTATGTCCTTTCTCAAGTAAGGAGACCAAAACTGAACACAATACTCCAGGTGTGGCCTCACTAACACCTTATACAATTGCAGCATAACCTCCCTAGTCTTAAACCCCATCCCTCTAGCAATGAAGGACAAAATTCCATTTGCCTTCTTAATCACCTGTTGCACCTGTTAACCAACTTTTTGCGATTCATGCACTAGCGCACCCAGGTCTCTCTGCACAGCAGCATACTTTAATATTTTATCATTTAAATAATAATCCCGTTTGCTGTTATTCCTACCAAAATGGATAACCTCACATTTGTCAACATTGTATTCCATCTGCCAGACCCTAGCCCATTCACTTAACCTATCCAAATCCCTCTGCAGACTTCCAGTATCCTCTGCACTTTTCGCTTTACCACTCATCTTAGTGTCATCTGCAAACTTGGACACATTGCCCGTGGTCCCCAACTCCAAATCATCTATGTAAATTGTGAACAATTGTGGGCCCAACACTGATCCCTGAGGGACACCACTAGCTACTGATTGCCAACCAGAGAAACACCCATTAATCCCCACCCTTTGCTTTCTATTAATTAACCAATCCTCTATCCATGCTACTATTTTACCCTTAATGCCATGCATCTTTATCTTATGCAGCAACCTTTTGTGTGGCATCTTGTCAAAGGCTTTCTGGAAATCCAGATATACCACATCCATTGGCTCCCCGTTATCTACTGCACGGTAATGTCCTCAAAAAATTCCACTAAATTAGTTAGGCACGACCTGCCCTTTATGAACCCATGCTGTGTCTGCCCAATGGGACAATTTCTATCCAGATGCCTCGCTATTTCTTCCTTGATGATAGATTCCAGCATCTTCCCTACTACCGAAGTTAAGCTCACTGGCCTATAATTACCCGCTCTCTGCCTACCTCCTTTTTTAAACAGTGGTGTCACGTTTGCTAATTTCCAAACCACCGGGACCACCCCAGAGTCTAGTGAATTTTGGTAAATTATCATTAGTGCATTTGCTATTTCCCTAGCCATCTCTTTTAGCACTCTGGGATGCATTCCATCAGGGCCAGGAGACTTGTCTACCTTTAGCCCCATTAGCTTGCCCATCACCATCTCCTTAGTGATAACAATCCTCTCAAGGTCCTCACCTGTCATAGCCTCATTTCTATCAGTCACTGGCATGTTATTTGTGTCTTCCACTGTGAAGACCGACCCAAAAAACCTGTTCAGTTCCTCAGCCATTTCCTCATCTCATCATAGAATTTGCAGTGCAGAAGGAGACCATTCGGCCTATCGAGTCTGCACCGGCTCTTGGAAAGAGCACCCTACCCAAGGTCAACACCTCCACCTTATCCCCATAACCCAGTAACCCCACCCAACACTAAGGGCAATTTTGGACACTAAGGGCAATTTATCATGGCCAATCCACCTAACCTGCACATCTTTGGACTGTGGGAGGAAACCGGAGCACCCGGAGGAAACCCACGCACACACGGGGAGGATGTGCAGACTCCACACAGACAGTGACCCAAGCTGGAATCGAACCTGGGACCCTGGAGCTGTGAAGCAATTGTGCTATCCACAAGGCTACCGTGCTCTCCCATTATTAAAACTCCCTTCTCATCCTCTAAAGGACCAATATTTACCTTAGCCACTCTTTTCTGTTTTATATATTTGTAGAAACCTTTACTATCTGTTTTTATATTCTGAGCAAGTTTACTCTCATAATCTATCTTACTCTTCTTTATAGCTTTTTTAGTAGCTTTCTGTTGCCCCCTAAAGATTTCCCAGTCCTTTAGTCTCCCACCAATCTTTGCCACTTTGTATGCTTTTTCCTTCAATTTGATACTCTCCCTTATTTCCTTAGATATCCAAGGTCAAATTTCTTTCTTACCGTCCTTCCTTTTTGTTGGTATAAACCTTTGCTGAGCACTGTGAAACATCGCTTGGAAGGTTCTCCACTGTTCCTCAACTGTTCCACCATAAAGTCTTTGCTCCCAGTCTACCTTAGCTAGTTCTTCTCTCATCCCTTTGTAATCTCCTTTGTTTAAGCACAAAACACTAGTATTTGATTTTACCTTCTCACCCTCCATCTGTATTTTAAATTCCACCATATTGTGATCGCTCCTTCCGAGAGGATCCCTAACTATGAGATCATGAATCAATCCTGTCTCATTACTCAGGACAAGATCTAGGACCGCTTGTTCCCTCGTAGGTTCCATTACATACTGTTCTAGGAAACTATCGTGGATACATTCTATAAACTCCTCTTCAAGGCTGCCTTGACCGACCTGGTTAAACCAATCGACATGTAGATTAAAATCCCCCATGATAACTGCTGTACCATTTCTACATGCATCAGTTATTTCTTTGTTTATTGCCTGCCCCACCATAATATTACTATTTGGTGGCCTATAGACTACTCCTATCAATGACGTTTTCGCCTTACTATTCCTGATTTCCACCCAAATGGATTCAACCTTATCCTCCATAGCACCGATGTCATCCCTTACCATTGCCCGGATGTCATCCTTAAATAACAGAGCTACACCACCTCCCTTACCATCCACTCTGTCCTTCCGAATAGTTTGATACCCTTGGATATTTAACTCCCAGTCGTGACCATCCTTTAACGATGTTTCAGTAATGGCCACTAAATCATAGTCATTCACGATGATTTGCGCCATCAAGTAATTTACTTTATTTCGAATAATACGAGCATTCAGGTAAAGTACAGTTATGTTGGCACTTATTATTTAGTTCATCCCAGGGTTGCTCCTCACCAATCTACCTGACTGTCCAATCCATTAATCGATCGGTGTCTGTGAGAAGTATTTTCTGATGTAAGTCTTAAAGTTAAACCTTATTTCCTTTTTCACCTTTGTCCCTGGTCCTAATTTTATTCTTTCATTTGAACCAATATTCAAGACTTCCTTCATCGTTTCACCTTGCCAAGTTGTCTGACTTACTGAAATGTAAATTAGCTGGTGGGTTTTGAAATTAAGCTTCCAAATTGTGTTTCTATTCTGAGGTTTTTCCTTCCACTCGTTTACCCATCTCTCTGGTCCTTTTGGGTAGCACTCCTGCTTCTGAATCAAAATGTTATGAGTTCAATTCCCACTCCAGAGCATTGAGCACAAAATCCAGACAGATACTCCCAGTGCCTATACCGAGGGCGTGCAGCGCTGTCAGAGGTACCGTCTTTCAGATAAAGTACCAAACCAAGAGCCCTTTCTGTTCTCTCAAGGTCTAGTTTACCCCACCGCGCTTTCAAAGAAGAGCAGGGGAGCTTCCTCTGGGGCCCTGGGCAATATTTATCCCTCAAGCAAAACACAAAGGTCTTGTCGTTATTGCACTGCTGTGTATGGGAGCTTGCTGTGCATACATTGGTCACCAAATCTCCTGTATGACCGCACTTCAAAAGTACTTGAGATCGTGAAGGGTTCTACGAACTGTTTACGCGAGGTTTTTTTAACCTTAGATTTCTCATGATCTGCAGATGTTCCATTCAGTAATCAAATACCCACCATTCTCCTCATCACTTTTGGGTTCAAGAGGACTTTATTTAAGATCATATCTTGCCAACCCACTGATGGTGGGACTGCAAAGGGAAATCAGATGCAGTCTGTTTAGCGAGAGGTAGTAAAGTCCAATGAAAAGACAATATTAAGATAGTGGAAACTGGGCAACATGTGAGAGGGTGGGTGTGTGGGGTAGCCCTAGTGAACAATGATCAGTGTTTTGGGCATAATGTTCTGTCGCCTTAAAAAAAGTTATTTTGAAAAATAATTAAATGTTTCTATTTTTACAGGCACCTGGATTGAGCCTCAGTGTGCCTGACAGTAAGTGGATTGGAATCTATCTATAATTGGTAGACAGGGTGTAAAATTAGCAACATATATATTTACAGAATAATCCTCAGAAAATTAATGTGAGGAGAACACAGGCTGGAGCTGGGAACCTGGAAAATTCATGAGTTCAGATATTAGTGCAAATGGGAGTTGAAAATTATGGGCAGCACGGCGGCGCAGTGGTTAGCACTGCAGTCTCATGGTGCTGAGGTCCCAGGTTCGATCCCGGCTCTGGGTCACTGTCCGTGTGGAGTTTGCACATTCTCCCCGTGTTTGTGTGGGTTTCGCCCCCACAACCCAAAGATGTGCAGGGTAGGTGGATTGGCCATGCTAAATTGCCCCTTAATTGGAAAAAATGAATTGAGTACTCTAAACTTATTTTTAAAAAGAGTTGGGAATTACAGTCGGTGGGATTGGGTCATTAATTATAGTCGGTGGGATTTTACTTAATAATTTAAATATTTTGGACTGGGGTCGGTCATTACAGTCGGTGGGATTGGAGGCGGTGATTACAGTCGGTTGGATTGGAGTCGGCGATTACAGTCAGTGTGATTGGAGTGGGTGATTACAGTCAGTGTGATTGGAGTCGGTGATTACAGTCAGTGTGATTGGAGTCGGTGATTACAGTCAGTGTGATTGGAGTCGGTGATTACAGTCAGTGTGATTGGAGTCGGTGATTACAGTCAGTGTGATTGGAGTCGGTGATTACAGTCAGTGTGATTGGAGTGGGTGATTACAGTCAGTGTGATTGGAGTCAGTGATTACAGTCGGTGTGATTGGAGTCAGTGATTACAGTTGGTGGGATTGGAGTGGGTGATTACAGTCAGTGTGATTGGAGTCGGTGATTACAGTCAGTGTGATTGGAGTCGGTGATTACAGTCAGTGTGATTGGAGTCGGTGATTACAGTCGGTGTGATTGGAGTCGGTGATTACAGTCGTTGGGATTGGAGTGGGTGATTACAGTCAGTGTGATTGGAGTTGGTGATTACAGTCGGTGTGATTGGAGTGGGTGATTACAGTTGGTGGGATTGGAGTCGGTGATTACAGTCAGTGTGATTGGAGTCGGTGATTACAGTCGGTGGGATTGGAGTGGGTGATTACAGTCAGTGTGATTGGAGTTGGTGATTACAGTCGGTGTGATTGGAGTCGGTGATTACAGTCGGTGGGATTGGAGTCAGTGACTACAGTCAGTGTGATTGGTGTCAGTGATTACAGTCAGTGCGATTGGAGTCGGTGATTACAGTCGGTGGGATTGGAGTGGGTGATTAAAGTCAGTGTGATTGGAGTGGGTGATTACAGTCAGTGTGATTGGAGTCGGTGATTCCAGTCAGTGTGATTGGAGTGGGTGATTACAGTCAGTGTGATTGGAGTGGGTGGTTACAGTCGGTGTGATTGGAGAGGGTGATTACAGTCGGTGGGATTGGAGTCGATGATTACAGTCGGTGGGATTGGAGTGGGTGATTAAAGTCAGTGTGATTGGAGTTGGTGATTACAGTCGGTGTGATTGGAGTTGGTGATTACAGTCGGTGGGATTGGAGTGGGTGATTACAGTCAGTGTGATTGGAGTGGGTGATTAAAGTCAGCGTGATTGGAGTTGGTGATTACAGTCGGTGTCATTGGAGTGGGTGATTACAGTCAGTGTGATTGGAGTTGGTGATTACAGTCGGTGTGATTGGAGTTGGTGATTACAGTTGGTGTGATTGGAGTCGGTGATTACAGTCAGTGTGATTGGAGTCAGTGATTACAGTCAGTGCGATTGGAGTGGGTGATTACAGTCGGTGGGATTGGAGTGGGTGATTAAAGTCAGTGTGATTGGAGTGGGTGATTACAGTCAGTGTGATTGGAGTGGGTGATTACAGTCAGTGTGATTGGTGTCAGTGATTACAGTCAGTGCGATTGGAGTCGGTGATTACAGTCGGTGGGATTGGAGTGGGTGATTAAAGTCAGTGTGATTGGAGTGGGTGATTACAGTCAGTGTGATTGGAGTCGGTGATTCCAGTCAGTGTGATTGGAGTGGGTGATTACAGTCAGTGTGATTGGAGTGGGTGGTTACAGTCAGTGTGATTGGAGAGGGTGATTACAGTCGGTGGGATTGGAGTCGATGATTACAGTCGGTGGGATTGGAGTGGGTGATTAAAGTCAGTGTGATTGGAGTTGGTGATTACAGTCGGTGGGTTTGGAGTGGGTGATTACAGTCAGTGTGATTGGAGTGGGTGATTAAAGTCAGTGTGATTGGAGTTGGTGATTACAGTCGGTGTCATTGGAGTGGGTGATTACAGTCAGTGTGATTGGAGTTGGTGATTACAGTCGGTGTGATTGGAGTTGGTGATTACAGTTGGTGTGATTGGAGTCGGTGATTACAGTCAGTGTGATTGGAGTCGGTGATTACAGTTGGTGGGATTGGAGTGGGTGATTACAGTCAGTGTGATTGGATTGGGTGATTACAGTCGGTGTGATTGGAGTCGGTGTGATTGGAGTGGGTGATTACAGTTGGTGGGATTGGAGTCGGTGATTACAGTCGGTGGGATTGGAGTGGGTGATTACAGTCAGTGTGATTGGAGTCGGTGATTACAGTCAGTGTGATTGGAGTCGGTGATTACAGTCAGTGTGATTGGAGTGGGTGATTACAGTCAGTGTGATTGGAGTCGGTGATTACAGTCGGTGTGATTGGAGTGGGTGATTACAGTCAGTGTGATTGGAGTGGGTGATTAAAGTCAACGTGATTGGAGTGGGTGATTACAGTCGGTGTGTTTGGAGTGGGTGATTACAGTAAGTGGGATTGGAGTGGGTGATTACAGTCGGTGGGATTGGCGTCAGTGATTACAGTCGGTGTGATTGGAGTCGGTGATTACAGTCGGTGGGATTGGAGTGGGTGATTAAAGTCAGTGGGATTGGAGTGGGTGATTAAAATCAGTGTGATTGGAGTGGGTGATTACAGTTGGTGGGATTGGAGTGGGTGATTACAGTCAGTGTGATTGGAGTCGGTGATTCCAGTCAGTGTGATTGGAGTGGGTGATTAAAGTCAGCGTGATTGGAGTGGGTGATTACAGTCAGTGTGATTGGAGTCGGTGATTACAGTTGGTGGGATTGGAGTCGGTGATTACAGTCAGTGTGATTGGAGTGGGTGATTACAGTCAGTGTGATTGGAGTCGGTGATTCCAGTCAGTGTGATTGGAGTGGGTGATTAAAGTCAGCCTGATTGGAGTGGGTGATTACAGTCAGTGTGATTGGAGTCGGTGATTCCAGTCAGTGTGATTGGAGTGGGTGATTAAAGTCAGCGTGATTGGAGTGGGTGATTACAGTCAGTGTGATTCGAGTCGGTGATTACAGTCGGTGGGATTGGAGTCGGCAATTACAGTCGGTGTGATTGGAGTCGGTGATTACAGTCGGTGGGATTGGAGTCGGTGATTACAGTCAGTGTGATTGGAGTCGGTGATTACAGTCAGTGTGATTAAAGTCGGCGATTACAGTCGGTGGGATTGGCGTCAGTGATTACAGTCGGTGTGATTGGAGGCTGTGATTATAGTCGGTGGGATTGGAGTCCGTGATTACAGTCAGTGTGATTGGAATCGGTGATTACAGTCAGTGTGATTTGAGTGGGCAGTTACAGTTGGTGTGATTGGAGTCAGTGATTACAGTTGGTGGGATTGGAGTCTGTGATTACAGTCAGTGTGATTTGAGTGGGCAGTTACAGTCGGTGTGATTGGAGTCGGTGATTACAGTCGGTGTGATTGGTGTCAGTGATTACAGTCAGTGTGATTGGAGTCGGTGATTACAGTTGGTGTGATTGGTGTCAGTGATTACAGTCAGTGTGATTGGAGTGGGTGATTACAGTTGGTGTGATTGGAGAGGGTGATTACAGTCGGTGGGATTGAAGTCGGTGATTACACTCAGTGCGATTGGAGTGGGTGATTACAGTTGGTGTGATTGGTGTCAGGATTACAGTCGGTGTGATTGGAGTCGGTGATTACAGTCGGTGTGATTGGAGTGGGTGATTAAAGTCAGTGTGATTGGAGTCGGTGGGATTGGAGTCGGTGATTACAGTTGGTGTGACTGGTGTCAGTGATTACAGTCAGTGTGATTGGAGTGGGTGATTACAGTAAGTGGGATTGGAGTGGGTGATTACAGTCGGTGGGATTGGCGTCAGTGATTACAGTCGGTGTGATTGGAGTCGGTGATTACAGTCGGTGGGATTGGAGTGGGTGATTAAAGTCAGTGGGATTGGAGTGGGTGATTAAAATCAGTGTGATTGGAGTGGGTGATTACTGTTGGTGGGATTGGAGTGGGTGATTACAGTCAGTGTGATTGGAGTCGGTGATTCCAGTCAGTGTGATTGGAGTGGGTGATTAAAGTCAGCGTGATTGGAGTGGGTGATTACAGTCAGTGTGATTGGAGTCGGTGATTACAGTTGGTGGGATTGGAGTCGGTGATTACAGTCAGTGTGATTGGAGTGGGTGATTAAAGTCAGTGTGATTGGAGTGGGTGATTACAGTCAGTGTGATTGGAGTCGGTGATTCCAGTCAGTGTGATTGGAGTGGGTGATTAAAGTCAGCGTGATTGGAGTGGGTGATTACAGTCAGTGTGATTTTGGTCGGTGATTCCAGTCAGTGTGATTGGAGTGGGTGATTAAAGTCAGCGTGATTGGAGTGGGTGATTACAGTCAGTGTGATTCGAGTCGGTGATTACAGTCGGTGGGATTGGAGTCGGCAATTACAGTCGGTGTGATTGGAGTCGGTGATTACAGTCAGTGTGATTGGTGTCAGTGATTACAGTTGGTGGGATTGGAGTCGGTGATTACAGTCGGTGGGATTGGAGTCGGTGATTACAGTCAGTGTGATTGGAGTCGGTGATTACAGTCAGTGTGATTGAAGTCGGCGATTACAGTCGGTGGGATTGGCGTCAGTGATTACAGTCGGTGTGATTGGAGGCTGTGATTACAGTCGGTGGGATTGGAGTCCGTGATTACAGTCAGTGTGATTGGAATCGGTGATTACAGTCAGTGTGATTTGAGTGGGCAGTTACAGTTGGTGTGATTGGAGTCAGTGATTACAGTTGGTGGGATTGGAGTCTGTGATTACAGTCAGTGTGATTTGAGTGGGCAGTTACAGTCGGTGTGATTGGAGTCGGTGATTACAGTCGGTGTGATTGGTGTCAGTGATTACAGTCAGTGTGATTGGAGTCGGTGATTACAGTTGGTGTGATTGGTGTCAGTGATTACAGTCAGTGTGATTGGAGTCGGTGATTACAGTTGGTGTGATTGGTGTCAGTGATTACAGTCAGTGTGATTGGAGTGGGTGATTACAGTTGGTGTGATTGGAGAGGGTGATTACAGTCGGTGGGATTGAAGTCGGTGATTACACTCAGTGCGATTGGAGTGGGTGATTACAGTTGGTGTGATTGGTGTCAGGATTACAGTCGGTGTGATTGGAGTCGGTGATTACAGTTGGTGTGATTGGTGTCAGTGATTACAGTCAGTGTGATTGGAGTGGGTGATTACAGTTGGTGTGATTGGGGAGGGTGATTACAGTCGGTGGGATTGAAGTCGGTGATTACAGTCGGTGGGATTGAAGTCGGTGATTACAGTCGGTGGGATTGGAGTCGGTGATTACAGTCGGTGTGATTGGAGTCGGTGATTACAGTCGGTGGGATTGGAGTCGGTGATTACAGTCGGTGTTATTGGAGTGGGTGATTACAGTCGGTGGGATTCGAGTGGGTGATTACAGTCGGTGGGATTGGAGTGGGTGATTACAGTCAGTGTGATTGGAGTCGGTGATTACAGTCGGTGGGATTGGAGTTGGTGATTACAGTCGGTGTGATTTGAGTGGGTGATTACAGTCAGTGTGATTTGAGTGGGTGATTACAGTCAGTGTGATTTGAGTGGGTGATTACAGTCAGTGTGATTGGAGTCGGTGATTACAGTTGGCGGGATTGGAGTCGGTGATTACAGTCGGTGTAATTGTATAGGGTGGTTACAGTTCATGGGATTAGAGTCCGTGATTACAGTCGGTGTGATTGGAATCGGTGATTACAGTTGGTGTGATTGGACTTCCGGTGGCTGTGATGAAGTAGGAAGCCACACATTTGGGAGCTCCCGTTTTAAACTGACTTTTCGGCTCTTTTTAGAGACCAAAACTGAAATTTTTCGACGTCTCCCGGTGGGGGAAGGTGTGCTGAACGACTTTCCCCGCAGTCCATGACTCGTACTCGGAGTTGAAAGGGGGAAAAAGCAGCAACAGCTCCCCAGATAAAACGGGGGAAGGAATCCAAGATGGCCACCGGCAGAGCTCCAGAGGAATGGAAGCAGTGGGCGCAGGAGCAACTAGCTGCTCTCCTGTGCTGCTTCACAGACTTCAAGGCTGAGGTACTGAGCTCTCTGCAGGAAACAAACAGAAGGCTGTCGGAGATTCAGACCACCCAGGGTTCTGCCATCAAGGAGTTGCAGACGCAGGCCACTGAACGAGAGGAGGAGGCCGTGGTCCTCATGAGTAAGGTGGAGGGGCACGAGGCACTCCACTAAGAAGTGGCAGGAACGCTTCGAGGAGCTTGATCACCGCATGAGGCAGAAAAACCTGCGGATCTTGGGCCTTGCGGAGGGGCTGGAGGGGTCGGACCTGACAACCTATGTGGCTATAATGCTGAACTCGCTAGTGGGGGCCGGGTCTTTCCATCTGCCCCTGGAGCTGGAGGGAGCCCACAGGGTACTGGCCAGGAGGCCTAAGGAAAATGAACCCCCGCGTGCGGTGCTGGTGAGGTTCCACCGGTTCAGTGATCGGGAGTGTGTGCTGCGCTGGGCCAAGAAGGTGAAGAGCAGCAATTGGGAGAATGGGGTAGTACGGATCTACCAGGATTGGAGTGCGGAGGTGGCTAAGTGGCGGTCCGGGTTTAATCAGACGAAAGAGGTGCTTCACAGGCAAAAGATAAAGTTCGGAATGTTGCAGCCCGCGCGCCTGTGGGTAAGTTATTCGGACCGGCATCATTATTTCGATTCCCCGGAGGAGGCGTGGGCCTTCGTGCGGACAGAGAAACTGGACTTGAACTAGGGGTTAGGGGTTGCGGGGTCGGTTGTAACACTTTAGCGCTGGATTCTGCTGTTGCTGTGTTCTCTTTTGTTTGTACTTTTGCAATTTTGTGGTTACAGGGTGGTTACAGTCCGTGGGATTGGAGTGGGTGGTTACAGTCCGTGGGATTGGAGTGGGTGGTTACAGTTGGTGGGATTGGAGTCGGTGATTACAGTCAGTGTGATTGGAGTGGGTGATTACAGTCAGTGTGATTGGAGTCGGTGATTACAGTCAGTGTGATTGGAGTGGGTGATTACAGTTGGTGGGATTGGAGTCGGTGATTACAGTCAGTGTGATTGGAGTCGGTGATTACAGTTGGTGGGATTGGAGTCTGTGATTACAGTCAGTGTGATTGGAGTTGGTGATTACAGTCAGTGTGATTGGAGTGGGTGATTACAGTCAGTGTGATTGGAGTGGGTGATTACAGTCGGTGGGATTGGAGTGGGTGGTTACAGTTGGTGGGATTGGAGTCGGTGATTACAGTCAGTGTGATTGGAGTGGGTGATTACAGTCAGTGTGATTGGAGTCGGTGATTACAGTCAGTGTGATTGGAGTCAGGTGATTACAGTTGGTGGGATTGGAGTCGGTGATTACAGTCAGTGTGATTGGAGTCGGTGATTACAGTTGGTGGGATTGGAGTCTGTGATTACAGTCAGTGTGATTGGAGTTGGTGATTACAGTCAGTGTGATTGGAGTCGGTGATTACAGTCAGTGTGATTGGAGTGGGTGATTACAGTCGGTGTGATTGGAGTCGGTGATTACAGTCGGTGGGATTGGAGTGGGTGATTACAGTCGGTGTGATTGGAGTCGGTGATTACAGTCGGTGTGATTGGTGTCGGTGATTACAGTCGGTGTGATTGGAGTGGGTGATTACAGTCGGTGTGATTGGAGTGGGTGATTACAGTCGGTGGGATTGGAGTCGGTGATTACAGTCAGTATGATTGGAGTGGGTGATTACAGTCGGTGTGATTGGAGTGGGTGATTACAGTCGGTGTGATTGGAGTCGGTGATTACAGTCAGTGTGATTGGAGTCGGTGATTACAGTCGGTGTGATTGGAGTCGGTGATTACAGTCGGTGGGATTGGAGTCGGTGATTACAGTCAGTGTGATTGGTGTCGGTGATTACAGACGGTGTGATTGGAGTGGGTGATTACAGTCGGTGGGATTGGAGTGGGTGATTACAGTCAGTGTGATTGGAGTGGGTGATTACAGTCGGTGTGATTGGAGTCGGTGATTACAGTCGGTGTGATTGGAGTCGGTGATTACAGTCAGTGTGATTGGAGTCGGTGATTACAGTCAGTGTGATTGGAGTCGGTGATTACAGTCAGTGTGATTGGAGTGGGTGATTACAGTTGGTGGGATTGGAGTCGGTGATTACAGTCAGTGTGATTGGAGTCGGTGATTACAGTTGGTGGGATTGGAGTCTGTGATTACAGTCAGTGTGATTGGAGTTGGTAATTACAGTCAGTGTGATTGGAGTGGGTGATTACAGTCAGTGTGATTGGAGTGGGTGATTACAGTCGGTGGGATTGGAGTGGGTGGTTACAGTTGGTGGGATTGGAGTCGGTGATTACAGTCAGTGTGATTGGAGTGGGTGATTACAGTCAGTGTGATTGGAGTCGGTGATTACAGTCAGTGTGATTGGAGTGGGTGATTACAGTTGGTGGGATTGGAGTCGGTGATTACAGTCAGTGTGATTGGAGTCGGTGATTACAGTTGGTGGGATTGGAGTGGGTGATTACAGTTGATGGGATTGGAGTGGGTGATTACAGTCGGTGTGATTGGAGTCGGTGATTACAGTCGGTGTGATTGGAGTCGGTGATTACAGTCAGTGTGATTGGAGTCGGTGATTACAGTCAGTGTGATTGGAGTCGGTGATTACAGTTGGTGGGATAGGACTGGGTGATTACAGTTGATGGGATTGGAGTGGGTGATTACAGTCAGTGTGATTGGAGTCGGTGATCACAGTTGGTGGGATTGGAGTCGGTGATTACAGTCGGTGGGATTGGTGTGGGTGATTACAGTCGGTGTGATTGGAGTCGGTGATTACAGTCAGTGTGATTTGAGTGGGTGGTTACAGTCTGTGTGATTGGAGTCGGTGATTACAGTCAGTGTGATTGGAGTTGGTGATTACAGTCGGTGTGATTGGAGTCAGTGATTACAGTCGGTGGGATTGGTGTGGGTGATTACAGTCGGTGTAATTGGAGTCGGTGATTACAGTCAGTGTGATTTGAGTGGGTGGTTACAGTCTGTGTGATTGGAGTCGGTGATTACAGTCAGTGTGATTGGAGTTGGTGATTACAGTCGGTGTGATTGGAGTCGGTGATTACAGTCAGTGTGATTGGAGTGGGTGATTACAGTTGATGGGATTGGAGTCGGTGATTACAGTTGGTGGGATTGGAGTCGGTGATTACAGTCAGTGTGATTGGAGTGGGTGATTACAGTCGGTGTGATTGGAGTCGGCGATTACAGTTGGTGGGATTGGAGTCGGTGATTACAGTCGGTGTGATTGGAGTCGGCGATTACAGTTGGTGGAATTGGAGTCGGTGATTACAGTTGTTGGGATTGGAGTCGGTGATTACAGTTGGTGTGATTGGAGTGGGTGATTACAGTCAGTGTGATTGGAGTCGGTGATTACAGTCAGTGTGATTGGAGTTGGTGATTACAGTCAGTGTGATTGGAGTCGGTGATTACAGTCGGTGTGATTGGAGTCGATGATTACAGTCGGCCTGATTGGAGTGGGTGATTACAGTTGGTGTGATTGGTGTCGGTGATTACAGTCAGTGTGTTTGGAGTCGGTGATTACAGTCGGTGTGATTCGAATCGGTGATTACAGTTGGGATTGGAGTGGGTGATTATAGCCGGTGTGATTGGAGTCGGTGATTACAATCAGTGTGTTTGGAGTGGCTGAATACAGTCGGTGTGATTGGAGAGGGTGATTACAGTCGGTGGAATTGGAGTCGGTGATTACAGTCGGTGTGATTGGAGTTGGTGATTACAGTCGGTGTGATTGGAGTCGGTGATTACAGTCGGTGTGATTGGAGTGGGTGATTACAGTCGGTGGGATTGGAGTGGGTGATTACAGTCAGTGTGATTGGAGTTGGTGATTACAGTCGGTGGGTTTGGAGTGGGTGATTACAGTCAGTGTGATTGGAGTGGGTGATTAAAGTCAGTGTGATTGGAGTTGGTGATTACAGTCAGTGTGATTGGAGTCGGTGATTACAGTCGGTGGGATTGGAGTGGGTGATTACAGTCAGTGTGATTGGAGTCGGTGATTACAGTCGGTGTGATTGGAGTCGGTGATTACAGTCAGTGGGATTGGAGTCGGTGATTACAGTCGGTGTGATTGGAGAGGGTGATTACAGTCAGTGTGATTGGAGTCGGTGATTACAGTCAGTGTGATTGGAGTCGGTGATTACAGTCGGTGTGATTGGAGTCGGTGATTACAGTCGGTGGGATTGGAGTGGGCGATTACAGTCGGTGTGATTGGAGAGGGTGATTACAGTCGGTGTGATTGGAGTCGGTGATTACAGTTAGTGGCATTTGAGTGGGTGATTACAGTCGGTGTGATTGGAGTCGGTGATTACAGTCAGTGGGATTGGAGTCGGTGATTACAGTCGGTGTGATTGGAGTCGGTGATTACAGTCGGTGCGATTGGAGAGGGTGATTACAGTCGGTGTGATTGGAGTCGGTGATTACAGTTAGTGGGATTGGAGAGGGTGATTGCAGTCGGTGTGATTGGAGAGGGTGATTACAGTCGGTGTGATTGGAGTCGGTGATTACAGTTAGTGGGATTGGAGTGGGTGATTACAGTCAGTGTGATTGGAGTCGGTGATTACAGTCGGTGTGATTGGAGTGGGTGATTACAGTCGGTGGGATTGGAGTGGGTGATTACAGTCAGTGTGATTGGAGTCGGTGATTACAGTCAGTGTGATTGGAGTCGGTGATTACAGTCGGTGGGATTGGAGTCGGTGATTACAGTCGGTGGGATTGGAGTGGGTGATTACAGTCAGTGTGATTGGAGTCGGTGATTACAGTTGGTGGGATTAGAGTTGGTCATACAGTTAGTGGCGTTTGGGTTTGGTAGTTTTGTTAGCTATAGTGTTGTTTATTATAAATAAAACATCTGTGTGCCTTGATGTTTGTAATATAATGCTCCCCATCAGAACGGACGCATTAACATTAATTTGAAATGGAATTTAGGTCCATGGATTGATTGGTATGTGATTTTTGCACTTCTCATTGTTTCTTAATAATCCAGTTCTTCGTATCTCCCCAATGCTTAGCGTCTCCACCCTATTATAAAGAGTTAATGTCCCGTTTCCGCTGTAATGGATGTTTGAGCAACGTTGCGATGACGAAGATTACTGACTACCTGTTGGACGAGTTCAGTGAGATGAAGCCAGGTCTGCCTCAGTTTCAATTGATTTTTATTGCTTCTCTGTGATGAAGACATGAATGTAGAAAATAATGAGCTATACTTTGCTTTTTTCCCAAATGGGCAGGCGCCTATCCAGCCACTAAACCTCGGGTTCCTCCTCAGTTTGCAAGTCCATATGAAGAGATGAATCTGGCCAGCTTTAGATATTGGATTGAAGGAGATTTTTGTGGCAACCTTTGTAAGTACTTTGGGTTTTTAACTATCGGTAATTGTGCCAGTGCAAAATGTGATATTCCCCCTGTCCTGAGGTTTGCACAGTGCCAGGCCATATAGACAAGGACATTCCAATGGTTAAGCCCTTAATTTTAGCCTCGCGTCTAAGCTACTTAGAGTTTCTCTCAGTTGGATGGACTGGAAAAGCCACCAGGGTTCTCACTCGTGAGAAATTGAGAAGCGACTGGCCTGGGAAGTCACTATGCGCATTTTTTTAAATTGCAGGTAGAATTGAGGTGATGTAGAATTGAGGTGAGGTAACCACATCCTAAATGTGGTTAAAAATAATCTGATTTATGACTTTCTTGGTTGCAAAATGTCAGTAGTCTAAATGAGGCGGTATACTTTATTAATCCTAATGCAGCTTTTTACCAAACTTCATCGCTTTAGGTCCAATGGTGCGAAAGAAAGTTGCATCATGGTGAGCTGCAGCAACCTCTGACCTGGGATCCATTCGAGCTGCAGCAACCTCTGACCTGGGATCCATTCGAGCTGCAGCAACCTCTGACCTGGGATCCATTCAGCTCCTCTCTGTGGATTTCCTCCTGACAGATTTTCACCCCTTGCTCAATTTTCGCACAACTTTTCCAGCAGGTCCTATGCATTTTGAATGAACAATGTACCGAACGAGAATTCAAACTGCCATTTGATAAAGGTTACAGGCTAGGCTTGTATTTACCAAACTTCTCTCTCTCTCTCTCTGACGTTATTGTTTCAATATATCATCAAACTGCCACTCCATTCTCCAATTAGCATGGGAAAAAAACAAGGGATTGTATTTATAAAACATGTCATTACCTCCTCATGGTGTGCAAATGGTTATTTAGTCAGATACAGCTGCACACAGCCGCTCTCACGGGTGCTAAATGAGATTAATGACCAGCTCTTATCTTGTTAATGGTATTGGTTGAGAAGGACGTGTTGGCTAGAAAGACAAAACTCCTGACTCTCCTTCAAATAAGGTCATGGCATCGTTCACATCCAGATCAACAGTCAGACAGGGCCTTGTGGTTTAACAATTAATTTGAAAGTCAGCACATTTAACAATTGTAGCAACACCCAGCCCCGGCCACTGAAAATTACACAATAAACTGGAGTTTGAATTTATAATCCTCAATCAAGAGTTGGTCCTGTAGCCATCTTAGATGGCTCCTGCAAAGGACCATGGGAATTATGGCCAACCCAAGACTCAGACAGATACACAGCCTATGTGTATCTAAAACACAGGTAACCAGACCTGACCGAAACCCCCGCTCATTTTCATTTCAATGGCCCATTTTCCCAGGACAATAGAACTCCAATCAAGCAACCGGTACAGCCTCGGACTGATCGGCGCCACTCCCTTTACTCAGAAAGCCCAACTGCCAAGGTCAATGACCGCTAAGGAACCGCCCAGCTACCAAGGCACCCGCACCTTTATTGGCCGAAATCGAAGAGTGATCAGAGCCCTGTCTAACTATTGGGTCCAAGGTTAAGGACCGCCCCAAAGAGCGTGAAATCCCAGAGGGATTAAAGAAGACACAGCCATGTATTCTGTCTCTCTTGCCTGTGCCAACCCAATTGTAACAGGAATAGTCAGCCAAGTTCAAGACCAATGATTGGCACCTGATGGATGAGCCTGGCAGAGACAGAGCCACTTTCTTCGAACCAGCCAAGTGAAATCCAGATAAAGGCCTTATCCATTTTCACAGTACCGGTCACCCTGAAGTTAAGTATAGGTAATTGTAGCTAATAGGTGTAGTTTAATTCGTAGTAGATATTGTGTTTGCATGTTGAGATAACTCTTGTGTATGTAAATAAACCATCTTTTGAACGAACTAACTGGTTGTGTGGTCATTTGATTGATATAAGGGAAGGCTTGTGGTTCACAAAGATAAATATAAATACCCACAGTATTGGCAACGCTGGTTGGACCGAAACAGTCAACATTATTGGCGACTCTGACGGGACTCGATTAGAAGTGACTTTGTCACTCCGAGAGAACCCACAAACTTTGAATCTAATTGCGAGAGAGAGAAATAACCACAAGTGCAAGTCCCATATCGACCAAATTATCGAATTTCAGAAGTGTGTACTAACCCGCATGCGTACCTCACAGGAAGAGTAAGGTAAACTCATTAGAATTGTGTACAACTATCGGGGGATTGTGAGCCGGAAAATAGCTTAGGCCATACCCGCTGTTCGAATCGCCGCCTTATTCCCCTGTAGAGAAAGAGATAAGAGAAGTAATGGCCACTAAAGTAATGGAAAGATTGATTAATCCACAGGAACCCAAGGTTGCAGCGACCAAAAGAGCAGAGCAATGCCCCATATCGGAGGAAGAATTAAGGAAATACTTAAAAGGGAAAGGATGGCCCCTTTGGTCAAATGTTTGCGCTAAGGGTGAGTCAGGTCCAGGAAAGATAGGACAGACTTGGTGGGAGAACCTAAGTGAGGTCCACAAGAAAAATGTAGGGAAAGTCAGAAAGCTGATGGCAATAGTGTCCTGTTTGGCGCAGTTGCGAGGCACAGAGGAGGTCGAGAAGACACTCCATAGGCAGTTAATTGAGAAGGAAGAAAAGAACGAGGGAAAGAGTAACGAAAGCAAGAAGATAATTGAGCAACTCCGGGAACAGTTAGCAGCTGAGGATAAGGAAATGGCCGATGTAAAACGTGCACATCAATCTTGCCTAGTTCACCTTAGTAGCTTCCAGACCCAGTATGATAAAGCCTACCAAGATACACAGCGCGCAGTCCTGGTAAGAGAGGAAACAGAACAACAGGTCGCCCAGCTAACGAGCAAATGCGCAGATTTAAAAGCAGCTTTGAGAGCGCTCCACAACTCCACTAAGGAACAGAGGCAGAGTACCATTGACCATGCTAAATGCTGACAGAAGATAGAAAAGTTACAATCGCTACTCTCAGTACAGAATGGCTTCAGGTACACTTTTGGGCAGGATTTAGATGAGGAAGATGCTCCCAATTGGCAAGAGTTAAACAAAAGCACCCAAAGATACGTAGAGACAGCACAGACCCCCACTCACAATTCGACCCCCATGAATCTGGTTACCACACAACGCAAGTCATCGGATCAGGACGAGCCTGATATCGTTTACACCACCCCAATATCCATAACCCAACTAAGAGAAGCTTGCACGAAAATTACTCCATTCCAGCCCACCGCACACCCGTCTAGATGAGAGGGAAGAAGTAAAGTTAATAGTTATGAGCCTTTGCCAGTCCATAAAGTCAGCTTTGCCAGAACCCCAAAATGTAGCAGGAGGAACCCTCCAGGAAATGAAAACAGCCATATTAGATGCCATCGGGTATAACAAAGGAGATCCAGTCAAGGGTTTAAATCACTGCAGGCAAAAGAAGGAAGAACATCCGACTGCATTTGCTGGTCGCCTCTGGATTCATTTCATGGCAGTCTACAGACAATTGAACTGCGCACACCTAAATGAGGAGGACACCACTACATGGTCCCGCACCTTAGTCTTGCATGCCACAGACGCAGGTTAAAAGGCTTATGTAAACTACGACCCCGTAGACCACACACACAATGAAGTTTGGGTATTGAAACGACTTTCTAGAGCATGGGAACAAACCCTACACCGACAGACAGATCAGGACGAGATAGAAGCAAACATGCACCCAGTTAGGACTAGCCAGGACCCAGCATGGATAAACTAGGGTAAACATGAGGGACAACACCCCAGAGCACAGGCACCCCCCCCATGAGGTTGTTACAATTATGGACACATGGGACATTACGCTGCAATTGCCGACAAAATCCCCTGAACCATCAACGATACCAACCACCAAACCCCCCCACCTTGGAACAATGTTAGACTCATGCATAATGTTAGCGCCCCTTCATCGACTTAGCGTTTAACTCCACAGATTGACGGTGTTCGGACTCCCCACCTTGGGTCTGTGACACATGCTGGGACAAATCATGCAGACCAGCAGTTACAGGCACAGTCCGGGGACATACAGTCGATTTTCTTTGGGACACAGCAGGATCCCGCACCACTTTAAACTCCTCCACCATGTTTCAACAGGACAAATGGCCCACCACAGACACCATCACCCTGAGTGGATTCACAGGCCACATACAACAAGGATATATCATAGCTCCCGTACCCATTCAGATAGGGAACATTAGCACCAAACACCCCGTCGTTTTAGTTGACTTACCCCAAACCGCAGAGCACATTTTAGGCGTTGATTTTATGAGCTCCCATAACCTTTCTTTTGACCCAGTAAACAAATGTGTCTGGCGAATGGCTAAAACAGCTAGGGCTCCCACTACGCTCACAGTAGGGGATTATGAAAACAGGATTTGCTCAGTAGGGGACAATTGGTTTAATCCGCAAACAATTAATGCAGTCTAGACGATTAGAGAGGACTCACAAAACACAAAGCTTTGTTCGCACAACACAAACACGACTGTGGGAAGATCCCAGGTACAGTGAAGTTTGCAGGTCTCGATCCAAAGTGGCAAAAACAATACGATTTCCCACAGCAAGCCGAGGGTGAGATTTCAAAGGTTATTAACAGTTTGTTAGGCCAAGGAGTTATTTGACCCGTGGCATCCACAAATAATGCCCAAATGTGGCCCGTAAAGAAGCCCAATGGTTCATGGCGACTAATGATTGACTTAATAAGGTAACCCCTTTAGCAGCTCCCACTGTCGCCACGAGTCCCACGACCATGCTCAAACAGGGAGTACAGGCAAAATATTTCACAGTGCTGGACATCAGCAATGGCTTTTGGTCCATCCCGTTAGACGGGGCCTGCCAGTATAAATTAGCATTTCCGTTTCAAGGGCAGCTGTACACGTGGACATGCCTCCCACATGGATTCCGTAACTCCCCCTCCATTTTCCACCTACAATTGGCCAACAGACTTTCTAAATTTTCCCGACCCGAATGCCTAATACAATATGTAGACGATCTGCTCTTGCAAATGGACACAAAAGAGAAACACGTAGAGTTCTTATCTGAATTACTAGGCCTACTGCAATCAATCGGATGCCAGATAATGCCCAAAAAGGCCCAGATTTTAAAGGAAAATGTACTTTATTTAGGCACCATCATCACCCACGGGAAGAGAGAAGTTGAGCAAAAATGGATCGAATCCATCGTTAAATTGCCCCTGCCCCAAAATGTCACTGCATTCTGGTCATTCCTATATTTGGTAGGATATTGCAGAAATTATATAGATGGTTTTGCCACCAAAGCAGCCCCACTCTCAGAGCTCCTTAAAAAGAACGCCCCATGGGGATGGCTTCCGCAGCACACAGGCACCATCGATGATTTAAAACGCGCCCCAGGCACAGCCCCCACTTTACAAGTTCCAAACCCAGACTTACCCTATGCCATAGAAGTAGCAACCACCAACCGAACCCTATCAGCAGTTCTCCTGCAAGAACAATACGATCACTTAGGACCCGTAGCCTATGCCTCAAGAGTATTAGACCCCGTAGAGCAAGGATTCTCAGCCTGTGAACGGCACTTACTTGCAGTCTTTTGGGCAGTACAGTACTTTGCGTACATCACAGGCCTCAACCCAGTCACGACCTTGACCGAGCACACCCCCACTCAACTATTATTAGATGGTAGATTAAAGGACGGTTCAGTCAGCCAAATCAGAGCAGCTCGCTTGACACGACTGTTACAAGGCAGGGACAATACGGTAAAACGCACCAATACCCACACATTTCTGGCTGATAATTTTGAATATGCAGGGACTCCACACGAGTGCCAGATCATAGCAGCCCAACACCACACAGGACCCTTTATCCCAAAGTCACTACACCCACGAGCAGGCAGTAAGACACAGGATTCCCAAACCACAAGGGATACTTTAAAAATTTACATAGATGGTTCTTCCACAATTGAAAATGGAGTTAGAATTACTGGTTGTGGAATTTATGTGGAAGACGCACAGGGATGCCCACTAGAAGAGATCTCTTTAAAATTGCCCGGCCACCCAGGTTCACAAGCAGCAGAACCAGCAGCCACAGCCTATGTAATTCAGCACCCCGACTCTTTTCCAACCCCCGCCGACATACACTCGGACAGCCTGTATGTGTGCAACAGTTTAACAGAATTCCTGCCCCTGTGGGAATCTCGAGGTTTTGTGTCAGCCGATGGAAAACCCCTACCCTCTGCCCCGTTGTTTTTTTTTTAAAATAATTTTTATTGGAATTTTTCACAGAACATATAAAAATATAACAACAAGTATAGCAAAAAGCAGTAATATGCAACTAACAGCCCCATAACACCCGCAATTCCCCCCATACCGTAACATCACATGTATCACACTTCCCCCACCCACCCCCCCAAACAAGGGAACTTAACCATAAATTAAAATTAGATAAATCAAATTTAAATAAAATAAGCCAACATAATCAACGTCTCCCCCCCCCCCCCCCCCACCCCCCCCGGGTTGCTGCTGCTACTGCCCCAGTACCCTATCGTTGAGCCAGAAAGTCGAGGAAAGGTTGCCACCGTTTAAAGAACCCTTGCACCGATCCTCTCAGGGCGAATTTAACCTTCTCAAGCTTAATGAAGCCCGCCATGTCATTGATCCAGGTCTCCACGCTTGGGGGCCTCGCGTCCTTCCACTGTAGCAAAATCCTTCGCCGGGCCACTAGGGACGCAAAGGCCAGCACACCGGCCTCTTTCGCCTCCTGCACTCCCGGCTCTACCCCAACCCCAAAGATCGCGAGTCCCCATCCTGGCTTGACCCTGGATCCCACCACCCTTGACACCGTCCTCGCCACCCCCTTCCAGAACTCCTCCAATGCCGGGCATGCCCAGAACATATGGGCATGGTTCGCTGGACTCCCCGAGCACCTGGCACACCTATCTTCACCCCCAAAGAACCTACTCATCCTCGTCCCAGTCATGTGGGCCCTATGCAGCACCTTGAATTGGATGAGGCTAAGCCGCGCACACGAGGAGGAAGAATTTACCCTCTCCAGGGCATCAGCCCATGTCCCGTCTTCGATCTGTTCCCCCAGTTCCCCCTCCCACTTCGTTTTCAGCTCCTCTACTGACGCTTCTTCCACCTCCTGCATAAGCTTGTAGATATCGGATATCTTCCCCTCCCCGACCCAGACCCCCGAGAGCACCCTGTCACTCACCCCCTTCGCGGGGAGCGCAGGGAATCCCTCCACCTGCCGTCTAGCAAATGCCTTTACCTGCAGATATCTAAACATGTTTCCCGGCGGGAGCCCAAATTTCTCCTCCAACTCCCCCAGGCTCGCAAACCTTCCGTCGATAAACAGGTCCTTCAGCTGTCTAATGCCCGCTCTATGCCATCCCCGAAATCCCCCATCCATGTTCCCCGGGACGAACCTATGGTTCCCCCTTAACGGAGCCTCCATCGAGCCCCCCACTTCTCCCCTATGTCGTCTCCACTGCCCCCAAATCTTGAGGGTAGCCGCCTCCACCGGACTCATGGTATACCTCGTGGGAGGGAGCGGCCACGGCGCCGTTACCAGGGCCCCCAGGCTTGTATCCCCACAGGACGTTCTCTCCATCCGTTTCCATGCTGCCCCCTCCCCCTCCATCACCCACTTACGCACCATCGACACGTTGGCCGCCCAGTAGTACCCCGAGAGGTTGGGCAACGCCAGCCCCCCCCCATCCCTACTCCGCTCCAAGAAGACCCTCTTCACCCTCGGGGTGCCATGCGCCCAAACAAATCCCATGATGCTGCTTGTCACCCTTTTAAAAAAGGCCCTAGGGATAAAGATGGGCAAGCACTGGAAGAGGAACAAGAACCTCGGGAGAACCGTCATTTTGACGGATTGCACTCTGCCCACCAGCGATAGCGGCACCATGTCCCACCTTTTAAATTCCTCCTCCATCTGTTCCACTAGTCTGGTGAAGTTAAGCTTATGAAGAGCCCCCCAACTCCTGGCCACCTGCACCCCCAGGTACCTGAAACTCTTCACTGCCCTCCTGAAGGGGAGCCTCCCAATTCCCTCCTCCTGATCTCCCGGGTGCACTACAAATACCTCGCTCTTTCCTAAGTTCAGCTTATAGCCCGAGAAGCCCCCAAATTCCGCTAACAGCTCTATCACCCCCGGCATTCCCCTCTCTGGGTCCGCCACATATAACAGCAGGTCGTCCGCATACAGCGATACCCGGTGCTCCTCCCCCCCCCCCCCGCACCAGACCCCTCCACTTCCCTGACTCCCTCAACGCCATGGCCAGCGGTTCAATCGCCAGAGCAAAGAGCAGGGGGGACAGGGGACACCCCTGCCTGGTCCCACGATAAAGCCTAAAATACTCCGATCTCCTTCCATTTATGACTACACTCGCCATCGGAGCCGCGTAGAGCAGCCTCACCCATTTGATGAATCTCTCCCCAAATCCAAACCTCTCCAGCACCTCCCACAGGTACCCCTACTCAACTCTATCAAACGCCTTCTCTGCATCCAGCGCCACCACTATCTCCGCCTCCCCCTCCACTGCCGGCATCATGATAACATTGAGCAGTCTCCGCACATTCGTGTTGAGCTGCCGCCCCTTGACAAACCCTGTCTGATCTTCATGAATTACCTCTGGCACACAATCCTCTATCCTGGTAGCCAGGATCTTCGCCAGCAACTTAGCGTCTACGTTAAGGAGTGAGATAGGCCTGTATGATCCACACTGCAAGGGGTCCTTATCCCGTTTTAGGATCAAAGAGATCAGTGCCCGCGACATCGTCGGGGGCAAAGCCCCCCCCTCCCACGCCTCATTGAAAGTTCGCACCAGCAGGGGACCCACCAGGTCCGCATATTTCTTGTAAACTTCTGCCGGGAACCCGTCCGGCCCCGGGGCCTTACCTGACTGCATTTGCCCGATCCCCCTGACTAGCTCCTCCAACTCTATCGGCGCCCCCAGCCCCTCAACCAGCCTCTCTTGAACCCTTGGGAAACATAGCCTGTTCATGAAGCTCTCCATCCCCTCTCCCCCTCGGAGGTTCCGACCGGTACAATCCCTCGTAAAAGTCCCTAAAGACCCCGTTTACTTCTGTCCCCTTCTGCACTACATTTCCACCCCCATCCTTCACTCCCCCAATTTCCCTAGCCGCATCTCGCCTACGGAGCTGATGCGCCAACATCCTGCTCGCCTTCTCTCCATACTCATATACCGCGCCCTGCGCCCTCCTCCACTGTGTCTCCGCCTTTCTGGTGGTCAACAAGTCAAAATTGGCCTGCAACCTGCGCCGTTCTCCCAGCAACCCTTCCTCTGGTGCCTCCGCATATCTCCTGTCCACCTCCAGAAGCTCTCCCACCAGTCTCTCCCTCTCCTTCCTCTCCCTCCTTTCCCTGTGGCCCGGATGGAGATCAGCTCCCCCCGGATCACTGCTTTCAGAGCCTCCCAGACCATCCCCACCTGGACCTCCCCCGTATCATTGGTATCCAGATACCCCTCAATGCTTCTCCGAACCCTCTTACACACCTCCTCCTCCGCCAGCATCCCCACATCCAGGCGCCAGAGCGGGCGCTGGTCCCGTGCCTCCCCCATCTCCAGATCAATCCAGTGCGGGGCATGGTCCGAAATCGCTATGGCCGAATACTCGGCATCCTGCACCCTCGGGATCAATCCCCTGCTCAGGACAAAAAAGTCTATCCGGGAATAAACCCTATGGACGTGAGAGAAAAAGGAATACTCCCGCGCTCTCGGTCTCCCAAACCTCCAGGGATCCACCCCTCCCATCTGGTCCATGTATCCCCTCAGCACTTTGGCCGCCGCCGGTCTCCTACCCGTCCTTGAACTGGACCGGTCCAGTGTGTGATCCAGCACTGCGTTAAAATCTCCCCCCATGATCAGGCCCCCTGCCTCCAGGCCCGGGATGCGGCCCAACAATCGCCTCATGAAGCCAGCATCATCCCAATTCAGGGCATATACGTTCACCAGCACCACCTTCTCTCCCTGCAGCCTACCCCTCACCATGATGTATCTGCCCTCCTTGTCCGACACCACCTCAGCCGCCTCAAACGCCACCCTCTTCCCCACTATAATCGCCACCCCCCGGTTCTTCACGTCCAATCCTGAATGATAAACCTGCCCCACCCACCCCTTCCTCAGACGGACCTGGTCCGCCACCTTCAGGTGGGTCTCCTGGAGCATAGCCACGTCCGCCTTCAACCCCCTTAGATGGGAGACCACCCTGGTTCTCTTAACCGGCCCGTTCAGCCCCCTCACGTTCCAGGTAATCAGCCAGATCAGAGGGCAACCCGCCCCCCTCCCCTACCGACTAGCCATAGCTTGGCAGATGTTCGCCCCAGGCCAGCACACCCCGCTCGACCCGTTCCCCATGGCGATAGCGCCTCTCCTCTTCCCCCCCGGCCCCCATCAGCTCCTTCCTAGTCGTTCCAGCAGCAACCCGGTATCCCCCCCACCCCCCTCCCCCCCCAGGCTAGGACCCCTCCTAGGCGCGACGCACCCTCCATGGTACTTCCGTGAGTCAGCTGACTTCTGCTGACCCCGGCAGCTCCCGCCAAAACCTATCCCCTCCCGGCTTGGGGTCATCCCCCTCTTGCCACACCTCCTTGGCATTGCTGCAGCGCGTGAAAGAAGACCCGTAGAGGCCCCGCCCCCATCACAAGCTCCACTCCCCTGCCCCGCAGCACGGGAGACCAGAGGAAAGCCCGCGCTTTCACACTGCCACACCCCCACCCTTCTGACGCAGTTCCCCAAAATCCAGTTTCCCCTCAATCCCCAGCCCCGTACAGAAGAGAACATATAGAACACAAACCCCCAACACTCCCCACCTAACCCACAACCATACCCAACAGACAAACCCACCCGTAAAAGAGCAAAAAGAAAACCAGCATACATAACACACACGTCGAAGTTGAAAAAGTTGAAACAGTTGGAACAAAACAGCCACAGCGGAAACAACGCCGGCCAAAGTATGTCCCCAGGCCCTAATTCGAGTCCAGCTTCTCCGCCTGTACAAAGGCCCACGCCTCCTCCGGGGACTCGAAGTAGTGGTGCCGGTCCTTGTATGTCACCCACAGGCGCGCAGGCTGCAGCATTCCAAACCTGACCTGCTTAGCATGAAGCACCGCCTTCGTCTGGTTGAACCCGGCCCGCCGCTTAGCCACTTCCGCACTCCAGTCCTGGTAGATCCTCACTACCGAATTCTCCCATTTACTGCTCTCTTTCTTGGCCCAGCGCAGCACACACTCCCGGTCACTGAATCGGTGGAACCGCACCAGCACCGCCCTCGGGGGCTCACCTGCCTTGGACCTCCTGGCCATCACTCTGTGCTCTGCCCCGTTGTTAAAGCACATTCTCCAGACAGCCTCAGATCCCACATACGGTATTATTAAAATAAAAAGCCATCATCGCTCCTCTCCACCCGGTAATGTAAAGGCAAACGCCTTAGCCAAAGCAGGATCACACCATGGTCACTTCTGGCAGCCACCCGAAAGTGAACTGATACACTCAGTCCAGGTTTCCCAGACCAATATTGAGGATCTATCTCAAGCCCAAAAAGCAGCTGATACTTTCAAACAGGTTTTAGATGGCAACTTCCCAGCCCCCTATGATAAGGAAGGACGTACTGACTGTACAGGACGGCATAGTTTTAAAACACGGAATTTATGTGGTCACCACCCAGGACAGAAACCAGCACATTTACCAATTTCATGACGGACACGGCCATCAGGGGATAGACAACCATTGCCCATTAATGACCTTTGTGTTGGTGGCCCCATTTAAAAGGTGACGTAACCCATTATGTCGAGAATTGCCTTTATCTGTGCTCAGAACAATCCCGAACGTTACTCAAAGAAAGAACAATTCACCCGACCTGTGAATGACCCTTGGACAAATTTACAAATCGATTACATTGCCCCCTTCCCCCTTGCAGAAACGGTTTCAAGTACGTGCTGGTTGTAATTGACACCTTTACTAAATGGGTAGAAGTATTTCCCTCACGGACAAACACAGCAAAGGCCACCGCTAAGATTTTGACCCAACAGATATTCACACACTGGGGTCTCCCCCGCAGCATTGAGTCAGACCAAGGTTCCCACTTCACCGGCAGAGTCATGCAAAATGTATTAACAATTTTTAGGATCAGGCAGAAATTCCGTATAGCATATCATCCCCAATCCAGTGGCATTGCTGAGAGAATGAATCAAACTTTAAAAGCAACCATTAGGAAGATGTTGCAACAGAACAATACCACGTGGGACACAGTCCTCCCATTTGCTCTCATGTTTATTCGGAACACGGTTTCCAGTTCCACAGGTTTCACCCCCTACACTCATGACTGGACGGCCCATGAAGGGAATTCTATATTTATTCGGCCTCGATTTGGCAAGCCCTACAGTAACCGCACGATACAGTTACAGATAACATTAAAACGGCACAAGTCGCTGCAGCTGTCCAATCAGGAGCTAGAAAGAAGCAGAGTAAAGCCTGCTTTGACAAAACCGCCCACCCCATAGCATACACAGTCGGTCAGCAAGTAATGGTTTCACTTTACAACCCCAGTTCTTTCCTCTCCCCCAAATTTGAAGGACCCTACTCCATTTCAGACAAAGTGAGCCCCTCCGTGTACAAGATATGTACCCCAACAGTAAAACTGGTTGGTTCCACATCAACCAACTTAAAGTCTACGGGCGGGATTCTCCGACCCCCCGCCGGGTCGGAGAATCGCTGGGGTTCGACATGAATCCCGCCCCCGCCGTCCTCCGGCCCTCCAAAAATTAGCCCCGCGTGAGTCGCGCCGTCTGCCTCGGAGAATGGCGAGTCAATGGGCCCCGGGGCTGCCTGAATTCTCTGGCCCGCGATGGGCCAAAGTCCCGTTGGTTTTTTGCAGGTCCCGCCGGCATGGATCAGACTAGGTCCCTTACCGGCAGGACCTGGCGGCGTGGGCGGGCTCCGGGGTCCTGGGGGGGCACGGGGTGATCTGGCCCCGGGGGGTGCCCCCATGGTGGCCTGGCCCGCGATCGGGGCCCACCGATCCGCAGGCGGGCCTGTGCCGTGGGGGCACTCTTTTTCTACGCGTCGGCCGTGTCAGCCTCCGCGATGGCCGACACCTAGGTGAACCCCCCCCCCCCACGCAAGGGCGGGGATGACATCAGCAGCCACTGACGCTCCTGCGCATGCACGGACTCTCGCCAGCCGGCGGAGTCCCTTCGGCCCTGGCAGGTGTGGCGCCAAAAGCCTTCCACGACATCCAGCAGGGCGCAAACCACTCCGATGCCGGCCTAGCCCCTAAGGTGCGGAGGATTCCGCATCTTTGGGGCGGGCCATTGCCGGAGTGGTTCACACCACTCCGTCCCGCCGGGACCCCCAACCCCACCGGGTACGGGACAATCCCGCCCTACAGATCACAATGTAGCCACTCCCACCACATCTCTCTGGCAATAGGAGACGATTACGCCCCGCTCATCGACAACCTAGTCCGACCCCTATGCCAACCCTCCCCCAACCATGCCGGCATTTATCTCTTTCCTACGCCCACAGACCCGAACTTGTCTCCACCCACAGATACAAACTTTCACCTTGCACTTGACTCCGACAACAGCGAGAGCCTCTCGGATTTGATTACTATCCCTGAAAACTGGCGTGATCTCTCTGCCACCGGTCACCCCAGCCCCCGGAACCACGACTTAGATATCTTTGACCCCCTATATGCCCTCCCCCCGCCACAGCCACTGCCCGACCACAGTAAGTTGCCCTGCACTCCCGCCGCCCCTACGCCTCACGACAAGCAAGCCCCTCTTTGGCACCGCGACAACTCAGATTATCCGACTGCCCACGCGGCCAAGGCTCAGAAATGGCAGACACGAATCTGGCAACTGGGAGATGGTGATGATTCAGATACTGAGTCTTGTTTCGGTAATGCTTTTGCAACACTGTTTGGTACAGAATCCCGAGGTGTCCAGATGATGAGAAAGGGATGCCGCCTCTTAACCGGCATTATGAAGGTGTCCAAAGTTCTGATGGAGCCTGCCCGCCTTTTTCATTCTTCTTCTTCTACCACATAGTTTTAATTCATGTCGCCCGACACAAAATTATTCTTCTGATTCGAAGAAGACACTGCCCAGTGTCAGTTAAAGGCACACGTTTGTTGAGAAACATATCACTGTTCTCCCAGTCTTTATGACAAGTTTTCACACGACTCCAAACTCTTACCGTCCACCCAGGTAGGGAGTAACAGCACTGATCCCCGCCCTACCTGAGGACCCCAAATTCATCCGGTCAGTTAAGCTCGGGTAGTGGAGTAACGGCACTAACCCCCGCCCTACCCGAGGATTCCACCCATTCTTATCCCGCAGCGGCCCACACGCACCTCATGTTCCCGTCACTTCATACGCTCTGGAATGGTTCTCTACACTCTGCACTGTCTTTGGCAGGCCTCAGTTCCACCTTCTCTACTCTCTCTTTGGTTGTGGTATAAAGAATGCATTTTGCCACGTTCCATATGCTCACCCCCTTCTTTCCTTTACCTTCCGCGACCCCCTGGTCGTTCCCCACATTCTATTTACACATATGACACAATTGGTTGCTATACACGCTGCTACACGTGAACTACCTCTGAGCCCTGGGACAAATCTATAAAACTGGCCGCCCTGAAATTCGGCTGGTTAAGATAAGCCTCAACCACCACTGGTTGCAAGTGAAGAAAGGCTGGTCCAATAAATTATCCACCCACTCCTGGCATCGACCACAAGCTGCAAGAGTCTGTACTTTAAAACTTTGCATTTCTTGTCTCTCCAAAATGGTATTTCAAAAAACAAATGAGGGAGTCACACGGTGACAATCATAACGGGCAACTGGAGTAAGGAGAGAAAGACTAATAAAACGAGATATTAACCAAAGATAATAACAGATACTATGCTTGCATTACACGGAAAACAGACGACACAGAATGAAGCAAGGACTGCTGACATGCGTTTGGATCATCGCTGGACCTCTGCAACTGCGCGCGCAACGAACCTTTGTTACGAACCCCACACCAGCCCCGAACGCTACCACACATCAGGCCACCACCAGCCCGGATACTACACCACACAAAGACAGACATCGAAACTTCCACCTGGCACGAAAACATTGCCAAATGGAACCCCCTTTCATACATAGTAGAGGCCTTTCTAGTAATTGCAATAATCTACGGTGTCATTCAGACACTCTGACTCGGTAAATAGCGAGCAAAAGCCTCCCCGCTCCTCGATATATACACTCTGATCCCCCTTCTTTGGAATTCAACAAAATGAACTCATGTAACAATCGCTGCTAAAAAAAACCCAAAACCATACACCTTTTAACTTTATAGGTTTAAGTAGAAATGTGATGCTGCTGTTTTAAATTTTGTACTGTATATAAGTTCTTTGATATTCACCAGCAGCATGAGAGTAGCTTAGATAGCGTTAGCTAGAGATCAACTGTGTGGATAAATTAAATGTTTTATAGTCACCTGAATTATAGTAACTGTTAGAGATGAATTAATTTATGAATGTATTAATGGAATATTAGGTAAATGTCCCAATCCATAGAGTAGAACCTTGCCTTGACCAAGGGTGACCGGTCCACCAAGGATGAACAGGAATCAATAGTGTGATCCACCACGCTTCACGTTCAGGATCAAAAGGACGGAATGTAGCAATCTAAGATGGCCACCTGCAAAGGACCATGGGAATTATGGCCATCCAGGACTCAGACAGACTCATAACCTATGTGTATCTAAAACACAGGTAACCAGACCTGACCGAAACCCCCACTCGTTTGCATTTTGATGGCCCATTTTCCCAGGACAATAGAACTCCAGTCAAGCAACCAGTACAGCCACAGACTGATCGGCGTCGCTCCCCTTACTCTGACAGCACAACTGCCAAGGTCAATGACCGCTAAGGACCCGCCCAGCTACCAAGGCACCCGCACCTTTATTGGCCGAAATCGAAGAGTGATCAGAGCCCTGTCGAACTATTGGGTCCGAGGTTAAGGACCGTCTCAAAGAGCGCAAATCCCAGAGGGATAAAAGAGGACACAGCCATGTGTTCTGTCTCTTGGATCTGGCCTGTGCCAACCCAATTGTAGCAGGAATAGTCAGTCAAGTTCAAGACCAATGAGCCTAGCAGAGACAGAGTCACTTTCTTCGAACCAGCCAAGTGAAATCCAGATAAAGGCCTTATCCATTTGCACAGTGCCGGTCGCCCTTAAGTAAAGTATTGGTAATTGTAGCTGATAGGTGTAGTTTAAGTCGTAGTAGATATTGTGTTTGCATGTTAAGATAACTCTTGAATATGTAAATAAACCATCTTTTGAACAAACTAACTGGTTGTGTGGTCATTTGATCGATATAAGGGAAGGCTTGTGGTTCACTAAGAGAAATAGAAATACCCACAATATTGGCGACGCTGTTGGGACCGAAACAGTCAATAGTCCAAACTAGCCAGACTAACACCCAGTGAAAAATTAATTCACTAACCAACTGACTCCGCAATAGTGGGGGGATGTGAATTCCCCACCAGTGTATCCTCGGATCAGAGTGTGTGAATTCCCACTGTATCCTGGGGTCAAAGTGAACGAATTTACCAGCCAATAACCAGACAGTAGGCTGCATAAGAAACGATGAAATAAATAATTGGAGATATTATTATTACACCTCCGGATGAAGTATCAGGTTTGATTGCGGAAGAGTTGGGTGGGACAAGAATTTCACTCAGGGTTTGACTCGAAGCCCATTCTGTTGAACAAAAAGACGAGCTTGTGGGGGCCAAGTAAATGCGGGAGGGAAGGTATGTGATAGTAAGTGGGGTGCTGGAGGGAATGCCGGTGGTGCTCGTCAATGTATATGCGCTGAATGGTATGATGTGGGGTTTATGAGCAGTTTATTGGGGGCGATCCTGGATCTGGATACGCACCAGTTGATTATGGGTGGAGATTTTAATTGTGTGATGGAACTGAGGATGGGCAGGTCGAGCCCCAAGTTAATGGGAAGGTTAAGGAGTCAAGCGGTGTTGACGGGTGGTGGGGGCGGTGTATGCGGGAGCTGTAATTTTGATCACGCACTGCATTGGCTGGAAGTGAGGCTTAGCTTGGAGCAAGTGCAGAGGCTGGGGTGGATACTGAATCCGGGCCTTTTGGCAGATAAGGGGTTTTGTGAGGTGAGGATGGCGATTGGGGATTACGTGGAACTGAATCAGAATGGGAGGTGTCGGCAGCCACGGTCTTTGAGGCGTTGAGGGCGCTGGCCCGAGGGGAGGTTATCTCGTTCAAGGCGCACAGGGATAGGAGGAGGAGGGAGAAGTATGGACGATTGATGGATGAGATAATCAAGGTCGCCAGGAGATACTTGGAAGCTCTACTAAGGAGTTGCTGGCGGAGAGGAAGAGGTTTGCAAGGGCAGTTCGATAGGTTGATGATGGGAAGGGCAGTGGGGCAGGTGCGAAGAGAGAGGGCGGTGCAATATGAATATGGAGAGAAGGCGAGCCACATGCTGGCTCACCAGCTGCGGAGGAAGGCTGTGCCCAGGGAAATTCTACGGGTGTGAACAGAGAAGGGGTAGGTAGTGTCAGAGCCAGGGAGCATAAATGAGATGTTCCGGGGGTACCATGAGAAGTTATATAGAGTGGGGCTGGGTGGAGGGGAAGGGGATATGGGATGGTTCCTGGATAGATTGGGGTTTCCAAGGTTGGAGGAAGAGAGGAGGCAGGCATTGGGTGAGCCGCTGGGGTTGAGGGAAGTGATTGACAGCATTAGGGGGATGAAGTCGGGGATGACTGATGGGTTTCTGGCGGAGTTTTATGAGGTGTTTGCGGCAGAATGTGCTTGCACTGCATTTGTTGGAGATGTTTACTGAGGCGTTGGAGAAGGAAAAGCTGCCAGAGACACTGACACCGGCATCAACCATGCTAATCCCACAGAAGGGGAAGGATCCATTGGAGTGAACGATAAGTGAAAGTTAATGGCGGATAGGATGGAGGCGATGGTGGGGTGGCAGAGTAGGTCAGGATGGAGGAGGAGTCCTGTAGGGGATCCAGCCTGAGGGCTATGGTAACGGCACCACTGCCATTAGCTCTGGGGAAGTATACAGGGAGCCCGGTGGTACAGTCGACGGTTAGGTTGTGCAACCAGCTGCAAAGACACTAAGTTGGAGGGGATGTTGGTGCTGACACTGTTGTGCAGGAAACATAGGTTTAAGCCGGGGGAGAAGGATGGGAAGTGGAGGGAGGCAGGGCTGGTGAGGGACTTGTATTTGGAAGGGAAGTTTGTAGGTCTGGAGGAGTTGCAGGAGAGGTTTGAGCTCTCGAGAGAAGTGAGTTTAGATATATGCAGGCGAGGGACTTTGCATGAAAGGAGTGGAGAATGTTTCCCAGGTTACCGAAATACATGTTAATGGAGCAACTGCTGCTCCCGGATGAGTTGGGCGAGGGTAGGTTTGAGGATATATACGGGGGAGCGGGGGGGTGGGGGGGGGGGGGGGGGCAGGGGGGGCAGGGGGGGGCGGTTGGGGAGGAGAGGCGCAGGTGGTGAGGATCAAGAAAAAATGGAGGAGGAGTTGGGGGAGGAAATAGGCTGGGGAATGTGGTGCGAGGCGATGCCATAAGGTGAATTCAACCTCCTCCGGCACGAGGATGAGCTTATTCAGTTCAAGGTGGTGCACAGGATACCTATGACCTGGGTGAGGATGAGTGGGTTCTTCCAAGGGGTGGCCGACAAGTGGGTGAAGTGTGTGGGGGGGGGGGGGGGGAGAGAGAGAACAACGACGGTGAATCATGCGCACATGTTCTGGGGTTGCGAAAGCTGGAGAGTTACTGGGAAGCGGTGTTTGGGACGTTATCTAAAATTGTGGGGTGGAGGTCAGGCTGGACTAATGGGGTCGATCTTTGGGGTATCGGAAGTGCCTGACCTGCTGGAGGAGAAGGGGGCCGATGTTGTGGCCTTCGCCCCTCTAATTGCCCAGCGAAGGATCTTGCTGAATTGGAGGTTGGATGCGCCGCCGCTGGTGGCGGCCTGGCTGGGTGACTTGTGTGACTTTCTCCGGTTGGAAAATATTAAATTGGAGTTGAGGGGGTCAGCGGAGGGCTTTGAGACGTGGTGGGGTTGTTCATGAGGATGTTTGAGGAACTGATTGTCAGCGGGGAGGGGTAGAAAGGGGAAAAATTGTACGAACTGTGGACTGGGTTTGTGGAGTGTGTTTTTGTATATGTTGCTGTTTTTTTTTAAAAAACACATTTGGAATAAAATACTTTTTTTAAAAACTAGCTCCCCCCAGTCATAGATTCTCCAGCCAGCAGGAGCAATTTCTCTGTTTATTCTATTGTTCTGCTTAATATCCTGGAAACTTCAGTCGCTTTCGAATTCCTAGAGAATACCCAGGTTTGCATGATCTCTCCTCCCATTGAACCCTTGCAGTGCAGTCCTGGTGAATCTACGTTGCGCTCCCTCCAAGGCTATTATATCCTTCCTGAGATGTGGTTCCCAGAACTGTACACTGTCTGTGTGGTCGAACTAGGGCTTTATACAACCAAAATGTGACATCTACCTGGACCTTGTCAGCAATGCCCCCGTCCCATGCAGGAATACAAAGATCTTTGTGGGAGGCTACGTTTTGCCAATTAGAGCATCTGCCTTATTCTCTCTCCTGTAATTCAGCTGATTTTCAAACCAGGTCAATAATTTGCATTCAATCATGTTAGCTTCAACTTGAACCAATGAGGGTCTTTATCAAATACTTTCTGGAAGTTAATATAAATAACACCCATAGATATTTCCGTCCACTCCTTTACCCACCTCATCAAACTCAGATTCATCAAGTGTGACCTACCCTTTACAAATCCGCAATGGGTCTCTCCGATCAGCTGAAAATTTCAGTAGCTGTTTCGCAATTCCTCCTTTCGAACACTATATTGAACGCGATTGTATTATGATAGCTTTTAGATAAATGTTCACATTCTGTTCACTAAATGTGGTTCATTAGTAAATCTAACAAGGCATGACCCATGTTGGGTCTCAGGCAAACTTTCGTAGAATACTACCCCCTCAACAAACACACAAAAATATTCACCAACGTTTTGACATATGCTAGTCTGTTTACCCCAATTAGATGAAATTTTAAATTCTCCATTAAAACCATTCTACCGTTGCTTTATGCTTGTCTAATTTCGACAATCTACTACTTCACATCTGCTACCAGAAGGCCTGTACACAATTCTCACTCATCCTAAATTATTTTCTTAATCATATCAAGAAAATCTTCACTGCTTTAATTTTATCCTTTATTACTATTGAAATAATTTCCTCCTTAATCATTATGATAAATCCTCATCCTCTACCATTTTCCCCATCTTTCCAGTTTCCTGTAGACCTTATAACCCGGTAAAGTTGGTTCCCATTCCCAACTGTCTCGCAGCCATGTCTCAGAAATGGCTAGCATGTCATACACCCTTCAAAGTTAAATTTGGCCTAAAATTCAATTTCTTCCATTCACAAAGATCATGGATGGTCTGGCTGTGGTTTCAGCTCCACTTTCCTGTCTGCCCCATTACCCTCAACTCCTTTTGTCTATCTCTTCCTTGAATAAATTGAACACTTGGGGAAGAGAATTCCACACACCAGTGACCCTTTGGAGGAAAAAGTTTCCGCTCATCTCTGTCTAAGAGGGGGACCGTGTATTTTTAACTATATCCCTAGTTTTAATCTCCCCACGTGACGGGAACATCATTTGGACATCCACCCTGTCAAGTCCCCTCAGGATCTTCTATATTTCAATTAGATCACCTCTCAATCTTCAAAACTCTAATGGGTACAGGCGTAACCTGTTCACCTTTCTTTAGACCAGGAATGAGTCCAGTGAACCTTCGCTGAACTGCTTCCAAAGCGATTGCATCTTTTCTTTAAATAAGGAGATGAAAACTACACCTAGTATTGCAGATGTGGTCTCACTAAAACCCTGTAACAGCTGTAGCATGGCTTCCCTACTTTTATATTACATAATAAAAGGCAACATTCCATTTGCCTTCCTAATCATTTGCTGTACCTGCAGACTAATTTTACATGATTCATGGACACCCAGATCCCTCTGTACCATCAAGTTTATCAATCTCTTCCCATTTAAATACTGTACTGCTTTTCTGTTCTTTCTGTCTAAGTGAACAAATTCACATTTACCTACATTATACATCTGCCAATATTAATGTAAACTGGCCAAAATTGTTCGCAGTTGCCTGTTGCCCAACCAATGTTCTGTAAAATTAATCATCACTTCATTATTCTTGTACTGGAAGTCCTACTCATTAAACCCATTAAACTGCCTGCCCAGTCCATCACATGAACCTGCCTCCCATCCATTGACTGCATCTACACCTCCCGTTGCCTGGGGAAAGCGGGCAGCATAATCAAAGACCCCCCTCCCATCCAACTTACTCAGTCTTCCAACTTCTTCCATCAAGCAGGAGATATGGAAGTCTGAGAACACGCATGAACAGACTCAAAAACAGCTTCTACCCCACTGTTACCAGACTCCTAAACAGCCCTCTTATTCTGACCTCATTAACACTATGCACCACTATGCTTCACCCAATGCTGGTGCTTATGTAGTTACATTGCCCTATTGCCCTTGTGTTGCCCTATTATATATTTTCTTTTATTCCCTTTTCTTCCCATGTACTTAATGATCTATTGAGCTAATCGCAGAAAAATACTTTTCACTGTACCTCGGTACTCGTGACAATAAACCAATCCAATCCAACCAAGATGCTATTGGCCTTTTTGGTGGTTTTTTGCACAGGCACTCACACTTCCAGGAAATTATATACTTCTAACCTTAGTTATCTCTGTCATCCACATTATTCTCTCATTGAATCCATAATACCATTCCACGGTTTTCTCCCAAAATGCTTCTCCACAACAAATTATATCTGCCTGCTTCTTCTGTCTGAGGCCTTCTCGAGTCTTTCACAATGCTTCTTACTGTTTGCCAATCTCCCTGCTTGCATTGAAAGCAGATTTTGCCACTGTGCCAAGTACAATTCATCAATGTATATATACCAAAAGCTAAAGTGAACCCAGGTCTGACCACTGGGATCATCCACTTTCAACCATTCTCCAGGAACTAAGTTTTAGCTATGAAGAGTTTTGAAAGACTGGGATTGTTTTCCTTGGAGCAGGAGGGACTGAGGGGGGAGTTGATCGAGATGTATAAAACTATTAGGGGCATAGACCGAGTAGACAGGAAGAAACTTTTCCCATTGGTGGAGGGATCATTAACCGGGAGGCATAGATTTAAGATAAGTGGCTGAAGGTTTAGAGGAGTTGTGAGGAAAAACCTTTTCACCCAGAGAATGGTGAGAATCTGGAACTCATTGCCTGAAAGGGAGGCAGAGACCCTCATAACATTCAAAAGATATTTAGATGTGCACTTGTGATGCCAATACGAGGCTATGAACCATGTATTGGAAAATGGGATTAGAATAATTAGGTGGTGGGTGGCATGGTGGCGCACCTTGATCAGATGATCAGCTCTACCCCACCTCAACCCATTTGTTTTCATTTCATTTTAACTGTCTTTTACCATTTCTTTCTTTCTTAATATATATTTAATTCTACCCCCCCCCCCCCCCCCACCATCTTATCCACCTATCCTTCACCTTTCTCCTCTTTGCTTTCCCCCTTCCCCTCCTCCCACATCTACAGTTCATCCTCTGATGTTAGTTTCTCTGCTGTTTGACCTTTCACATATTTTGTCCTCACTGGGGACTGCCATTTACACTCTTTCACTTTGGTATCTGTGGCCATTAGCACCCAGTTTCCTGGGTTTCTGTGGCTATGACTCATCTTTCATTCTCACTCCACAGTATAAATATTTCCCACTTTCTCTGTCTGTTAGCTTTGACATCGGACTCAAAACGTTAGCTCTTTTCTCTCCCTGCAGATGCTGCCAGACTTGCTGAGACTTCCCAGCATTTTCTCTTTGGTTTCCGATTCCAGCATCCGCAGTAATTTGCTTTTATCCACTGACTTTAGATACTGGGTCTGGAGTTGGTCAGTTATGCACACCTGGGCCATGGTGAACGATTGTTCACTATAAAGGACAGACATGTTAAGGAGGTAGTTCAAATCTATTGTGGGAAGTAAAATATATATTTCATAATGTAAGTAATTGGGAAGAAAAGGTTTTGGTGAGGGAATAATAAATGTTACTAACTTGCATCTTACGTGCTAGTGACCAGTATTATAGATATTAAATCTGAGGCCTGTATTTTCTGTGTCATAAGCAGTGTAATAGTTTTATCATGTCAGTCATATTATATATTGCTGGATAATTTTGCAGTATTACAGCCATAGAGAGATTGCAGTCAGGTTTGTGCAGTAGCAGAACCAATGCAAACACTGAGTAATACCGCCTGCAATCTAGTTTCCACTTGATAGTAATGGCTGTGCCAGAGTACCAGAGCTGAGCCACACATTTAAGCAACATAATTACACCAAATTATCTTTCCATTTCAACCACCTACTTTTAGTCCAGATCTATTTCAATTGATTACGGACTACACCCAATTTTTAAAAAAAGTGCTCTTTAATTTGAACCGGCATTTTATTCAAAATTGGAATTGCTACCCTCCAAATAAATAGGGTTTGATTCCATAGTCTTTGTTTATTCTCACATTTGTTTGTCGCACATCAAGCACAGTAGTTCCTTCAGGTATTCAGTCAGTTAGTGGCCAGTCGTCCTTTAATCGATTCCCAATATAAATGCACTTCCAAAAACGGCAGGGAATGTAGAGGAAAGCTTGAATTTGGAAGGTGCAGGGCAGAGAAAAGAATAAATGGAGCAAATTCAGACAGTGGAGGACCAGAACAAGGTTGTAATTCCCATGTGATTGGTACTGTCCTGCTTGCAAACATCGAACAGTGCAGGGAAGAGCACATGGATTCTGTCTATGGTTGGTCCACTATTGGAAAGCAGTTGCTTCATATCACTGGCCCCACTATTGGCTGATCCCTTGCTAAGTTTTGCTGGACTGTTGACGGTTTAATTTTTCAAACCAGATCCAAAGTTAGTGTAATTGTCTTGCATTCCAGTCAAGTGTCTGTAATGGGAACGCACAGCTCTACCAGCTGAATCCAGTACACCTCAGTAACAAGAGCTGCTCGTCAGTCTTGCAGGGATGGGTCTGATGCTGAAGGCGCAGGTGCCTGGGCATTTGTGGGGTCGCAAGCGTCACTGCCGCTTAGCTTTGTATGGCCGGGAACGTTTCCGCCGGTCTGGTTTGCGCTGTTTGTGCAGGCGCCCAATGCTTACGCCCTGTCTCCTCCGCACGGAGATGTTCTGCTCCACAAGGCTGGCCAGCATTCCTATAGGGAGAATTAGAGAGCAGCAATCAATAACTCAGAGATCTGTTAGTCGGTTAGATTGGGACTCACCTTGAGCAACGGTGACTTTGCTCAAGTAACCTTTCCATTTCACTTTCAGAAACATCCCCCTATGGCCAGCAGCATGGTTTTTCCCAGTCTACCCAAAGCACAATCCATCTAATTTTGAACAATAATGACATCAAGCTACATACAAAATGTTCAGTCTGGAATGAGGAGCATGAAAAGGAGGGTTTCCATTTCAAGAATTAGCTCTCATTTTTATTTACACACTCCGCATAAGCTTGGTTGCTAACATGGCATTACCTGCAGACCATTTAAGTGGCTTTGACCTACTTTAAGGACTTGTTTGCAGGTTTCCTAATTCCATCATTTAATTTCCAACAACATTCACAGTTAGGGGCTGTCAAAATTAAGATTGCTCCGTGGGTTTCCTTTAAATTCAGTGATCATTAGATAGAGGATTTTTAGCACTAGGGGACTGAAACACAATCTGATTTCTTTTTAAAAACATATACATTTAGAGCACCCAATTCTTTTTTCCAATTAAGGGGCAATTTAGCGTGAACAATTCACCTACCCTGCACATCTTTTTGGGGTGTGGGGGTGAGACCCACGCAGACACGAGCAGAAAGTGCAAACTCCACACGGACAGTGACCCGGGGCCAGGATCGAACCTGGGTCCTCGGCGCTATGAGGCAGCAGTGCTAACCACTGCGCCACCGTGCTGCCCCTCACAATCTGATTTTTGCAGTCAATATTCTCAGGTTGCACACAAAGTGTTCACTTACTCAGTAACTGCTGTCCAAGGAACACCCTTCATATCATTTTCCAAACTCCCAAACTAGTCAATTAGAGACCCTCTCAAGTTGGATTGTTCTACAATGAGGACCAAAGACCAATTCCAGTATAGCCAGCAAAGGGCAGCTGTGGGAGGAATTTTCAAGGTATCTGGACTGGTCTTGAGTCCAGGGTAGAAGGCCAAATCCCTTGCTACCATGAAGCAATTAAATTTAACTGTCAATACTTGCTAATAGACCCTCCTGAGTATGTGCCTGGGTCGAGAAAGGGAGTAAGTGACTCTTGCACAATGTGGTCTCACTCTATCAAAAGCAGAAAGATGACTCAATTAACTTGTTAATTAAAAAAACACAGCTTGTAATAACTCCAACTGCATGTACTAAGTCTGGGATTAGTCCCATAAAGTGCAACCTTGAAGATACAAAAGTGTTGAGACTGCAACATACCAGATACTTCTATACAAAAAGGCAGATCAGGCTAGAGCTGACCATCCCCAATATGATGTCGTAATGCTGTTCCCAATTGAAAAGAAACTCAAATGGCCTCAAAGGCTTTGGAAAACTGTCCCTTACCTTCTTGAGACAGCATAGAGATGAATGTACAGATAAACTCATCGTAATTGTGGGTTCTTCGCTGATCATCAATCTGCTCAAAAGTAACACAAAAATTTCACAGAGAAACTGCTTATAAAAGGTTTGTAAAACAAATAAATGGGTGACAATTTAATACGTAGATGTCCAGCAACATCCTATCTAATGGCCATCAGTACAGCTCAGAGCAGCTTCAACTACAGACCCAGCACTTATTCTCCTTCTCATTCTTACTTCAGTTTTTCTCTTCACATAACATCAAGAAGGATGTTAGGCCACTCCTGCCCAATTTCTTTCCAATAGACCAACTGAAAACAAATTTGGGTATGGTCCAAAATGGGGGTCTACTGGCTGTTCTGTGTTACAAAATCAAATGTTCTCCAAATATCCACTATCAGCAACGTGACTCGTGCTGGATCAGAGATCCAAGAAAACACCTTTCTCATTGGTCATTGAAGAAAGTGTCGGATGGTATAAATTGATTGGTGTCAAGCAGTGTATTTATTCAGTGGAAGTGAGGGGGACAGAGAGAGAGAGAGATCAGGTATCATTTCTATTCACCTTGTATTTCTTGCGCTTTTCCACCTCCTCCTTGAGGCATACCTCACAGTTAGAGATCTCGGCCTCCACACACTTCAGTAAAGCCAGCAGCTCCTGGAAAAACACAAACACTGGTAGAGAGGACAGCGGCTAGTTTTCCAGAAAGAAGTTAGCTAACAATAAACAGTACACTATCTCTCTGTTTCTCACTTGCTGCTAAGAGGGAAAGTGTAAATAATTAGAAATAAAATTGTTGAAACTTGTGTTTTTCATTGAACGTGTCTTTTTTCAGCTCCTGAGGTAATTGTGATTTGGTCCTGTTTATTCATTGATTGTCATTGAAAAGAGAGGTGAGCTCTCTTTTCCGGATCCACTGTAGCTGTTCAGAACTGTGCCTGCAGGAGACAGCAGCAATGGGATCAATGTAATTATTGTGGCAACTAGAAAGTCAACACAGCAACACAGGGCTCTTGCCATCCCAAATAAAAAGGGTGTGCCAGGCAATCATCTGCAGCAGCGCTATCTTTGGCATTTAACTAGTTTTCTCCTGCTTTCTCCCCTGTTGAAGTTGATGGAGTTTAGTTCATAGGTGCCAGCAATCTTCCGTTACCAAGGCCTGTTGCTCTTAACCAATATCCACTATCCAACAAGATTTACAGATAGCATCAGGTGCAGGAATCCTGGTTAACCTCACCTCTACCTAACCTGGTGAGATTAACTGTATGATCCTTAGCTCTGCCCCTGCACCTGATTCTGTATAGAGTGAAGATGAAACCCGAGACATTCTTTGTCATATAGCTCAGAACCACACAGTGCAATCATCTTCCTATCTATCTGAATCCTTCCATTTATTGCAATGATGGTCAGTCACTCACCTTGGGGGAATACTTTTCTGCCATATTTTGCTCATTGCTTCCACCTAGAAATTTCTCCTTCCTGTCACAGGACCCCAGGGAGTCTTTTCCATCCTCCATTTTGACTTCTGTGGACCTCTCCACACTGTGAGGCAATGGTGAGCTTTTAATGGAGTCTGTTTTCTGCTGGTCTGTAACCAAAGAGGTGATAGGTAAAAATTAAATTATGGTCATATAGCAGTTAATAGACCTTTTCCTAAACATTTGAAACTGAACATCAAGGAATGTCAACCACAAATTATAGGGCTGTTATAAATTTGGATTTAAATATTCTAGTGTGTTCTGCACTGCTGGTTACACCTACCAGTAAGATCTTACATTCAAGAGTGTGCTGACACTATCCAGTGTCTGATCACACAATAGCATAATCCAAGAGTCTAAAAAAGAAAACCTCCTGGGATAGGAACTGGATACTTGTTCCTCTCATTGGTTCCCCATTTGCACTTGGCTAGTCGATCAGTAAGCTGTTTGTATTTTGCTACCTATTTTGGTACAATAATTATCATAGAATATTTTGAGATCGGTATATCTTGAGATCAGTGTAGAGAGGGACGTAATAAAAAGTGACGGAGACTAACAAAGTGCTTTGGCTGTGTTGGTATCACAGACTAACATCCTTATTTCGCCAACATTTATGTGGTTAGCGCCAGGTGAACCAGACATGACTTGGCTGATTTGGTGGTCAGATAAGAAAAACTTATAAATGGAAATAATCTAAAACTGGGTTTTGAAGATTGAGTGATGGGGCTGTGACTATTTCCATTGTCAGCTTGTTCCTTTGTGGAATTATCCTTGGGAAGAAAGTTTGTTGCTACGCTGTCTTGGAAAAAAATGGTCTTTATAGTTTGTGTGGATGGCTGCCTCGTATTTTGTCATTGCTGGAGGGCAGTAGGTACTTGCTTCTGTCAATTCCCACCAGCCCATTCCATATTTTATAGAACATGGTAAGCATATTTGTACTCCTTTCTTTGCTGTAGTGGTTCCCATTCCAAATCTTTGATCAAGCTTGTGACTGGTGTCTTTACCATACTGATTCATGCAGGAACATGCTTCTGTCTTTGGATCGCTTTTCAGTCTTATTTATATCTCATCATACAAGGCTCCCACACACAACTTACATATTCCAGGATTGGGTGAACATATTTTTGGTAAGCCATAGCTATGATATTTCTGTTGCCAAAGATTCCATTTCAGAAATCCAAGAAGCCTGTTTGCTTTGGATGTTATCTGCTGAATGTGGAATCCTCTTTGAAGATTGTTTTTTAAGATGACACTCACGGTATGATTGTTTATTTACCTGCTGGAGAACATGACTACAGAACTTATTATCTGTTGGTGGATCATTTTTTGGTGATGTGCATGAAAGAGCATTTTTGGCATTGAATGCCATCTTCCATTGGTCCTGCTGTTTTTGCAATTTCCAAAGATCATCTTGCAATGGACTGATATGATTTTGATTTTTCCCTGATATGTAAACCTTGCAGTCATCTGCAAATAAGTGCATCCTGTTTTTTTAACTTGTTGGGAAGGCCATTTATGTATGTCGAGAATAGTAAAGGTCCCAACACAGTTTCCTGCGACACTCCGGGGAGGAAATCTCTTGGAGATGATTCGCCATCACACCTAACTCTTTTGTCTTCTGTTGCTAAGAAGGTACTGGATCCAATTTAATAACGTTCCCTTGATTCCATAATAATGTAAAAACATTAAAAAAAAAATTTTTTTTAATAAGAGTACCCAATTTATTTTTCTAATTAAGGGGCAATTTAGCGTGGCCAACCCACCTACCCTACACATCTTTCGGTTGTGTGGGTAAAACCCACGCAAAGACAGGGAGAATGAGCAAACTCCACACGGACAGTGACCCAGAGCCGGGATCGAACCTGGGACCTCGGCGCCGTGAGACAGCAGTGCCACTGCGCCACTGTGCTGCCCCTTTCCATAATAATGGAGTTTGAACAAGAGCTTTTCATGAGGAACTTTGTCAAAGGTTTTTGAGAAATCCAGCATTACCATGTGAGTAGTTCCACCTTATTTGAGACTTGAAGCTATGCCATCGACAGTTTGCAAAAGCTGTGTTTCGGTCGATCTTTTAATCAAAACCTATCTCACGGAGGCCAGGGAGTCTTAGCTGCAGTAAAAATGGGGACAAACTGGTGCCTTGTCAATGTGACAAATCGATTAGCTTTACATCAATACTGGCAAAACAATTAAAATCATAGTGATGTTGTGCTACAAACGAGTCGCTCTTTCAGTGGATGTACATAAATGATTATTTACAGTGTTCCCCAACTCTTAAAAGTGACGACCCATTACTTTCTCCCAGTTTCTTTCTCATCTCTCCTGGTTTCAAACTCCAGTTTCTTTTCCGAACATCTCCTGAAGGCGTTGACCTAATTTTTTTCCCTAACCTCTCTTAAAGGCGCTGACTCTTGCAGGGGTTCATGACTCCAGCAGTGCCAACAATGCAGTGGCCATTTTACCAAATATCACCATATCCCCATGATGTTTGTAGGCAACCCAAGCATATCTTGACTCAAGGCTCAGTTGATAGCACTTTTACCTCTTAGTCAGGGGGTTGAGGGTTCAAACCCCACTCCAGGGTTTGAGCAAACACATAGGCTGGAACTTCAAAATGGAAGGTGCAATTTATTCAGTCTTTAACTTCAAGACGTAAGGAATTAAGAAGATATTGTTCGAAGGAGAGCAAGGAATTCCCTGCTTTAACCAGCACAACTATAAACTGGTCTTATGTCATATTTGGTGTTTCTGTGTTCATGGCCAACATTTTGGTTACATAACAACAATGTAGCATTTTCAGACACCATGAGGATGTGACAGGGTGCTATACAAGTGCACACTTCCTTGTTACTTTCTTATAGTTGGAATATAATCTGTCCTTACACATGTGTGCAGCGGGACAATGAAATATGAAACGAAAGAGGTGCTTTGTAAAGTGAATGGGATCATTGCTCAATTTCTTCACTCTCAATACTGGGGACACTGAGGGTAATTATTATGCTGAGCTCAGCTAGTTTGGTAGAATCTAGAGACGGGGATTTTCCTGGTCTCAATGGGACAGATACTCACTGCACCAGGGTAGAGAGAAACTGTTTCCCCTGGTTGGGTGTCTAGGACTAGGAGGCATAGTCTAAAAATTAGAGCCAGACCCCGCAGGAGTTAAAATTGGGAAACACGTCTATGCACAAAGGGTGGTGGAAGTGTGAAACTCTCTTCCGCTATTGGCAATTGATGCAAGATCAAATTGTTAATTTTCAAACCAAAATGATATTATTTGTTCATAAAAGATATTACGGGACATGGGCCAAAGGTGAGGTTATGGGAGTCCCTTCACAGATAAGCCACAATATCACTGAACAGAGGAACAGACGTAAGGGGCTAAATGGTCCACTCCTGTTCTTATCTTTCTCATTGCAAGACTTCACCATGTCTCCATAACCTCTCATCATCTAGCTCCTACCTGTGATTCCGAGGGTTTGCAGCATTCCTTCATCTCCCAGGTGCAATAGGTTTGTGCTAACAACTGGCCCAAGGTCACGTACAGCTCGGTTGTAACGCATACAGTCCACTCGGGACAGACTTTCCTCTTCCCCAAACAGTACTTTGGAGATGTGGGAAGTGACTGGGCTCGAAGGACGGGTGGGGTTGGCTGAACGGATAGGAGAACGGAGTGGAGAGTTGAAAGCACTTCCGATCTCTGAGGCGGTGTCTGTACTCTCGTTGCTGGGGGTTGGAGAAGGCTGGGAATGGGCAGAAACGCCACCGCCAATGGTTTTTATGGAAAGAGGAATCGACAAGTCTTTCTGGGATTCCTTTAACTTCTCAGTAAGCACGTTGATAGTGTTGGGCTGCAGAAGGGAGAGCTGCTTGCTGGATCGTTGCTCCTGTAACAGATGATTCTTCTTTTTATACCTGCACATAAAGAACAAAAAGGAAATATATTTTGCATGATGTTGAGACAATGCAGCAAATAGCTTAAACATATTACACTTGCATACAACATGCTCAATAACTTGGTTAGGTTGTAACTACACCAACAATCAGCCAAGGGCTGGATGAGTATGTGACCATATAGGTATTGAGCCAAAGCCATGTCAAGGATCTCTGAATATTCAATAGATGTACTATTGACTAGTGTGGGTCTGGCACCTTAAAGTTTCCAGGTTTCACCCCTAATTTGTGCAGAGATACAGTTGTCTTTGTTGCCTAGAGGTCAGGACTGCAGTCAGGTTTCTTATTCCGAATGACTATCCTGTAACATTCTGCCATATTGGCTATGATTGGCTGTGAACAGTTTGGGGCTTTGTTCTAATGTCCACTGGGTTGAACAGCCTGCCAAAACTCATTATTCAGGCAATTAACAGTAAGAATGGATGTGGCATTGTAGGGTGAAGGACATTCTGTGCAATCTGCCCCCAGCATGAGTGGGCGCAGGAAAGGAAGCAGATGTGGGCTTATGTTCTGGAGCGGGGCGAGGCTCTGATAGATGAGCTCACTAAATAATAGACACCATATGTCCATATGTGAACATAGCTGGTAAGGGTCAGTAAGCAATTTGACTACGAGAGACCTCACAACCAAGTCCATTCTTTTGTCATTCATACGTGGGGTTTTCAGCAGTAAGGAGTGAGAATCCTCACTGAATTTTCTGATCCTTCACCCTGACCAACTGTAGCATCCATTTTTCTGGTTGACATCACTAATTGCATACATGGCTAGAATTAAACCTGAGATCTTCTTGCTCTATACAGTTCAGTTCAATCCCTAAACTAGTTTATTTATCAATCAAGTCAAAGGGGGAATATGTTGGGGGTATTTTACATAATGACTGTATGAATGACCTGACGATCACTAACTGACAGCAGAACCACTGACCTGACCTTTCCCCCTGTTTTCTGCCTGGCTTCTCCTCTTCTGAATGTGGTGACTCCCTGCTGCAGTATGCTACCAACAGTCCATGATACCTTTCGGGAGCTGAATCCCTGAGAACTGATTATGTACTGGACTGACCTGATAGCTGTGTTGGTGTTCTGACAATCTTCCTCCTCTTCCTCATCGTACTCATCATCATTGTCCGAGTAACGGTGATGCTGGGGGTTGGGCAGTCGGCTACGACCAACACCAGATGCAAGGTCTTCCTCTTCCTGTGGAAAGTGACAAGTGGTAACAACTGACCTGACTACTAAGCTGAAACATCCCGTTTGCTCATACTGGGGTTAAGACTTACATTTATATAGCGCTTTCCAGCACTTCAGAACTTTGCACTTCACAGCCAAATAATACTTTTGAAGTGTAGCCACTGTTGGAATGTAGTGGCGACAGCCAATTTCCACACATCAAACTCCCACAACAACAATGTGATAATGATCAGATAATCTGCCTTAGTAATGCTGATTGAAGGATTACTATCATAAGGTCAGAAGTGGGGATGCTTGTCGATGATTGCAGAATGTTCAGAACCATTCATGACTGCTCAGATACAGAAGCGCCTGTGGTCATATGCAACAAGACCTGGACAACATTATGGTTTAAGCTGATAAGTGGCAAGTAACATTCGCATCACACAAGTGGCAGGCAATGACCATATCCAACAAGAGAGAATCCAACCATTTCCCCATGACATTCAATGGCATTCCGTTGGAATGTGAGTCGTATAGGCCCATATCGCTGTTAAATACGGATGTGAAAGTGCCGACTAAATTAGTGGTGGGAAGGATGGAAGGTTGTGTCCCAGAGGTGGCTGCAGAGGATCAAACAGGCTTCGTAAAGGGCAGGCAGCTTTCTAGTAATATAAGGAGGCTGTTAAACATTATTATGACCCTGTCGAGAACTCAGGTACTGTCCATAGATGCAGAAAAGGCATTTGACCAGGTGGAGTGGCGCTAAGGGGCAGCACGGTAGCACAAGTGGCTAGCACTGTGGCTTCACCGCGCCAGGGTCCCAGGTTCGATTCCCCCTTGGGTCACTGTCTGTGCGGAGTCTGCACGGAGTCTGCACATTCTCACCGTGTCTATGTGGGTTTCCTCCAGGCGCTCCAGTTTCCTCCCACAGTCCAAAGGCGTGCAGGGTAGGTGGATTGGCCATGATAGATTGCCCTTAGTGATCAACAAGGTTAGGGGGGGTTATTGAGTTATTGGGTTACGGGGATAGGGTGGAAGTTAGGGCTTAAGTGGGTCAGTGCAGACTCGATGGGCCGAATGGCCGCCTTATGTACTTTATGTTCTATGTACCTGTTTGAGGTCCTGGGAAGGTTCAGGTTTGGGCCAAAGTTTGTGGCATGGGTGTGCCTGTTATATGCGAGTGCAGAGACCAACAATATGGGCTCACGAAAATTTGTACTGCACAGGGGAACAAGGCAAGGGTGCCCGCTGTCGCCGTTGTTGTTTGCGCTGACTATAGAGCCTCTGGCAATGGCTCTTAGGGGGTTGACAGAGTGCCAGGGATTACGAGGGGACGAAGGGAGCATCGTGTGTCACTATACACGGATGACCTACTATTGTATGTACCGGACCCGTTGGAGTGGATGGAGAGGATCATGGGCCTGTTGGGGAAGTTTGGGGCGTTCTCAGGATACAAGCTAAATGTAGGGAAAAGTGAAGTGTTCCCGGTGAACGAGTTGGGTCAGCGAGTCAACCTAGGGGGGGCTGCCATTCAAGTTGCCCAGAGAGAGGCTTAGATAGCCGGGGAGTCAGGTAGTGAGGGAATGGGCGATGCTACATAAATGGAATCTAATGAAGCTGGTGGAGGAGATCAGGGAGGATCTGAAGAGGTGGGACAGATTGCACCTGACTCTGGCAATCTGGGAGGTGAAGATGAACTTCTGCCGGGGTTCCTGTTCATATTCCAGACACTTCGGATCTTTGTACCGAAGACCTTCTTTCAAAATCTGGATATGATTATCTCAGACTTTGTATGGGCAGGGAAGAAGGTGCCATGGGTTACAGAGAAAGAGGCAGAAGGGAGGGTTGGCGTTGCCGAACCTGCTGAACTATCACTGGGTGGCGAACGTGGAGAAGGTGAGGCAGTGGTGGGAAGGACAGGGGGCAGAATAAGTTAGGATGGAGGAAGAATTCTGGAGCGGGTCCAGCTTGAGGGCTCTGGTGACGGCGGCACTGCCAACGGCGCCAAGGAAATATGAGAAGAGTCCGGTGGTGCAGTCCACAGTAAAGGTCAGGAAACAGCTGAGGTGGCATTTCAGGATAGAAGGGGTGCTGGTGTTGGCGCTGCTGCACGAAAACCACAGCTTTGAGCCGGGTGGGGTTAGATGGTATGTATAGGATGTGGAGAGAAGTGCGGCTGCTTAAGGTGAGGGATCTGAATCTGGAAGACTTAAGATGAGTCTGATACAGTTCAAGGTAGTACCCAGGTACATATGACTTGGGCAAGAATGACTGGGTTCTTCCGTGGAGTGGCAGACGAGTGTGAGACGTGTGGGCGAGGACCAGCGAATCACATACAAATGTTCTGGAGCTGCGAAAAGTTGGAGGGATTCTGGGCAGGAGTGTTCACGGCGCCAACAAGGATAGTGGGGGAGGATTTTGAGCCGGACCCTTTAGTGGCGATATTTGGGATATCGAAGAAGCTGGAGCTGATGGAGGGGACGAAGGCCGATGTTGTGGCCTTCACCTCTCTGATTGCCGGGCGAAGAATTTTATTGGAGTGGCAGTCGGCATCGCCACCGGGGATAGCGACCTGGCTGGGGTCTTACATGACTTTCTTTGGCTCAAAAAGATCAAATACAAACTCAGGGGTTCAGCGGAGGACTTCGAGGCAAGGTGGGGGATATTCATGGCCGTGTTTGAGAAGTTGTTCGTCACGGGGGGAGGAGAGTTACAAAAAAAGAGGAAAATTTGTACAAACTGTATAGTTGTGTGTTGGGGAGCTCGCTTCCCGAATTGTTTATGTTTTGTAACTTTTTATATAAGTTTGGAGTAAAATACATTTAAAAAAAGACATTCAATGGCATTGCCATTACTGAATCCTCCACCATCAACTTCTTGAGGGTTACCATTAACCAGAAACTGAACTGAACCAGCCATATAAATATTGTAGCTACAAGAACAAGTCAGAGGTTGGGAATTCTGCGGAAAGTAACTCATCTCCTAAGTCCCCAAAGCCTGTCCACCATCTACAAGGTGCAAGTCAGGAGTGTAATGGAATACTCTGCACTTGCCTGAATGAGTGCAGCTCCAACACTCAAGATGTTTGACACCATCCAGGACAAAGCAGCCCACTTGATTGCCACCCCAACCACCACCTTCAACTTCATCAGCAACAGCCATAAACCGTGAAAGGATAAATGAAAGGCACACCTCCAACCTTAGCACCAGCACCTTTGCCAATATCTTGCCACCCATATTCAGCAGAGATATAGGCCTGTACGGCCCACACTCCACGGGGTCCTTATCCTTTTTAAGCAACAACGAGATGGAGGCCTGTCCCATTGTTTCTGGCAAGATCTCCCCGACCATCGCTACCTCAAATTTTTCCACCAGCAAAGACGCCACTTTGTCCTTCAATTTCTTGTAAAATTGAACTGAAAACCCAACCGGCTTTGCCGCCTTCCCCGCCTGCATTTTCCCTAATGCCACCTTCACGTCCGCTACCCCCACCGACTCCTCCAGCCCCGTCTTCTCCACTTCACCCAACCTCAGAAACTCTAGCCACCCCCAAAAAACTCCCTCTTCTCTTACTCATCTTCTGATGGTTCTGACTTATACAAGTCTCCATAAAATTTCTCAAACATCTTGTTAATCCGCTCCAGGGCCACCACCAGCTCGTCTCCCCTACCCTGAACCCAAACTATCTCCCTCGCCACAGCTTGCCTACGGAGCCGACCTGCCAACATACAACCGGCCTTCTCCCCATATTCATAGACATCGCCCTTCACCTTTCTCCGCTGACGCATTGCTTTCCCCATGGACAGCAGTCCTAACCTTGCCTTCAACTCCTCCCTCTTCACCAGGAGTCCCGGGTCCAGGTCCCCCGCATACCTCCCTTTCACTTCCAAGATCTCTTCAGTCAATCATTGGGATACCTCCCTCTCCTCCTTATCCACCTTAGCCTTAAACAAAATCACCCCCCCACCCCACCTCACCACTGCCTTCAGAGTCTCCCAAACCATCAACAGTGAGACTTCCCAGTAGTTAAATCTCACATACTCCTCAATCATCTTCCCCATCCTATCACAGAAACTCTGGTCCGCCAACAATCCCACATCCAGCCTCCACCCCGGCTTCTGAGCCAGACCCTTCACCAGGACCACGTCCATCCGATGTGGAGCATGATCTGAAATCCCAATTGCCGTATACGCCAACTAACAGCCCGTTCCCCACCATAAAAAAATCAATCCTCGAGAACATCTTGTGCACCGGGGACAAAAACGAATGTGCAAAAACCTCCATGGGTCAACCCCTCCTATCTCCCTCATAAGCCCAGCCTTCAGCCCCCACCCCCCTCACCGACTGGGTCAGCAAACGCACCTGGGACCTGTCCACCCTCGGTTCCAGCACTGTGTTCCAATCCCCCCCTAAATCAACTCATGGGTATCCAGATTCAGAATGACAGCCAGCATTTTCTTCATGAGCCCTGCACCATCCTAATTGAGGGCATATGTGCTTACCAACGCCACCAACTTCCCTCCAGTGCACCTGTTACAATCACGTACCTACCCCCTGATCACCATCTTAAACTTCATCGACTTGCCTACCCCTGGGCCCTGCTATCAAATCCCAAATGAAACACTTGGCTCACCCAGCCCTTCCTGAGCCTCATCTGGTCCTTCACCCTCAGATCGGTCTCTTGCAGCATCACCACATCAGCTTTCAAACTCTTCCAAGTGAAGGAAAACTTTCACCCTCTTCATCGTTCCCCCCAACCCTCTCATGTGCCACATCACTATTCTGATTGGGGGCCTCTCACTCCCCCCTTCTATCCGCCATCACCACTACCCCAGGCCCTGACCATCTGGCAGGACCCGCCCACTCCTTTAGTCACCGTCAACCCTCACGCCCCTTTCCCAGAATGCCCCCCAACCACGTCCTCATGAAAACACCTCACCTGGTATCGATCCCCTCCCCCTACTATTTACACCTCCCAGGTCCATCAAAACCTGTCCAATCAGATCCATTGATTGCGGCTCCTCCCCCACCACACTCCCATTTGCTAGCCCGGTGACCCCTGCCAGAGCCTCGTCGTCCTCCAAAACACACCCTCAGCAACCTGGCACCCCCATGCCCAAGACCCTTCAACTGCCCCCACCCCACACTCCCACCAAAGGCAAACTTCAACCCCCCAGTCATACAGAGTGGGGAGAATACGTCCACCGAATAAAAGAAAAAACACCAAAAAAGAATAAACACATAAACAAAACAAGTGGGAAAAAAAAATCAAAGAACAAAGTTCCCAGCCAACACCATCCAAGTCCAAATCCCAAACTCATCTGAGACCCAGTCCTTCCACCTTCACGAACGCCTCCTCCTCCTCTGCCATCTCAAAATAGAAGTCCTTTGAATTGTGCGTCACTTTCAGCTTCTCCAGGTAGACCATTCCAAACCTCACACCGCTGCTGTACAGCAGCGCCTTCATCCGACCAAAGGCCACCTGCCTTCGAGCCAACTCCACCGTAAGATCTTGGTATATACGTATACCAACGTCTTCCCACTTCACTTCTCGCTTATGCTTCACCCAATTCAAAACCTTCTTCTTAGCCTGGTAGCGGTGGAAGCAAAGTATGAACACCCTCGCTGGTTCATTCGTTTTAGACTTCAGCCGGAGTGACCGATCGGCCTTGTCTCTTTCCCCCTCCCCGATCAGCTTGGCGAAGATGTTCGCGAAGTACTCAGTCAGCCTTTGGCCCTCCACCCCACGGGCAAGCCCACTATCCTCAAATTCTGCCTTCTCATTCTCTTCTCCAGGTCCTCCACTTTGACTCTTGGTCCTTTATTGACCTCCGCAGCTCCTCTCCCATCAAGGTGAACTGTGCTGTGACAATGCATTCTCCATCCCCTTCATCTTCTCTCCATGCTCCCGCACCTCCATTGACATCTTCGTTAAGTGTCTGCTCCACCCACTATTTGAACACGGTCATCATTTCCCTCCGTAACACCTCTAAATAATTGGTGAACATCCTTTCAAACTTCCCCGATACCACCTCGGTTAGAGTTTCAACCGTGATGGGAGCGCCCCATCTGACGAACCAACACCTGCCATCGTTTATCCTGTTGGACTCACAACAGCACTCGACGACGGACTTTCACTTGCCCCCTTCCTTCCCTGACCTTTCTTCTGGAACTTCGACGTTCCACCGTTTGCTTAGAACTTCCCACGCCAGCTCATCCAAATCATACCCCTGAGACCGGGCATAAAGATCTAAAATTCAAAGATTCTCGCAGGAGCCACCCATCGTGCGACCTCCACCTATGTGCCACACCGGAAGCCCCCATCTAGCTCTGTCTTAAAGAAATTCAGTGACTTGGACTCCATGGCCTTCTGCGGCAAATTCATCATCCTCTGCTGAAAAAGTTCTTCCTCTTCTCAGTTCTGAAGGATCGCCCCTTCAGTCTGAGGCTGTGCCCTTGGGTTCAAGTCTCTCCTACTAGTGGAAACATCTTCTCCACATCTACTCTATCCAGGCCTCGCAGCATCCTTTACGTTTCAATGAGATCCCTCCTCATCCTTCTAAAGTCCATCGAGTATAGACCTAGAGACCTCAACCACTCCTCATATGACTAGCCCTTCATTCCCGGGATCATTCTTGTGAACATCCTCTACCCTATCCAAGGCCACCACATCCTTCCTTAGATACGAGGCCCAAATCTGCTCACAATATTCCAAATGGGGCCAGACCAGAGCCTTAAACAGCCTCAGATGTACATCCTTGCTCTTGTATTCTGGCTCTCTCAACATGAATGCTAACATTGCATTTGCCTTCTTAACTGCCAACTGATTCTGCATGTTAACTTGAAGAGAATCCTGAACTAGAAATTATAGGTCTCTTTGTGCTTCAGATTTCTGAAACCTTTCCCCATTTAGAAAATAGTCTATGCGTCTACTCTTCCTCCTAAAGTGCATAACCTCACACTTACACATTGTATTTCATCTTGCCCACTCTTCTACATGGTGCACACTGCTGCCACTGTGTGTTGGTAGTGAAGGGAATGAATGTTGAAGGTAGTGGATGGGGTGCCAACCAAGCAGATTCCTTTGTTCTCGATGGTGTTGAGCTTCTTGAATGTTTTTGGAAGTGTACTCATCCAGGCAAATGGAGGAGTGTTACATCACACTCCTAACTTGTGCCTTGTAGATGGTGGACAGGCCTTGTTTGGGAAGTCAGGAGCGGAATTACTTTCCACAGAATTCCCAGCTTCTGACCTGGGAGAAATAAATAGTATAATTGTAAAGCCAGTGCAGGAACAGAAAGACCTGGAAATGTATGTATATAGATCATGAAGGTGACAGACAGGAGTGATGGCGGCGGGGAAGGTTCTAGAATGTGAAGCTTTCCTCACAGAGGTTTTACAGCCAGACCTGCAGAAAGTTCTGGAACAGCGCGACGACGTCTACGAGAAGGTCGCGCAGTATCTCCAGCTGAAGAACGTCATCGAGCGGTTACAGGAGTCGGAGAGCAAAGAGCTGACGATGCAGGTTGATTTGGGCTGTAATTTCTATGTAAAGGCCAAAGTCCCGGACACATCGATGATTTTTGTATCTGTGGGTTATGGATTCTTCGTCGAACTCACGTCTGCAGAGGCGCTGAGGTTTATCGAGAGGAAATCCCTCCAGCTGACTGGGTTCGCAGAGAAACTATCGAAAGACTCAGCCAAGATCAAGGGCAACATCCGAATGGTGCTGGAGGCTCTCTGTGAACTTCAGGGTTTCAAGGACTTGCCGGTGGAAAACAGGAGAGAGATCTTCTAAATGAAGCTGAGACTGGACTAAGTGCAAGGGAAGAGGTGAAAAAGGGAGGCGAGGGAATGCGAAGACAGAGCGAAACAGCTCAATGTATATTTGAACCCTAAAATAATAGACCGGAAAGTACAGAGTGGTGAATCAGATTTGTAACTTCTTCAAACCTCAACTGCATAAATCTTTCTAAATCTAAAAAAATCTAAAAAAAAATGATGGTGACAGACAGAACAAGTTGAGATGGCTGTTCCAAGCATATGGGATCCATGGCTTTATAGAGTCAGAAACTAAACAAAGAAGGATCTATGCCAAAGCTTTATAAAACGTTGGTTCAGCCTCAGCTGGAGTACTGTGTTAATTCTGGCCATCACACTTTGGGAAGGATATCAAGGCCTTGGGGAAGATGTAGAAAAGACTAAGCAGAAAAGTTCCAGGGATGAGGGACTTTGGTTATGTGAAGAAGCTGGGGTTGATCTCCTTACAGCAGCAAAGATTAAGTGGAGAGTTGATAAAGTGTTCAAAATCATGAATGGTTTTGAGAAGAGTCAATAAGGAGATACGTTTTGGCAGACAACCTTGGACATCTCAGCTGGAAGATGTTACCCCTGACAATGATACACTCCCTCTGCTCTGCATGGGGGCGTCACTCTAGATTATATTCTCAAGTCTCTGGAGTGAGGTGTGAACCTGTAATCTTCAGAGTGCAACACACTGCGCCATAGTGGGTGGCATGGTGGCACAATGGCTAACACTTCTGCCTCACAGCTCCAGGGTCCTGGGTTCAATTCCGGCCTTGGGTGATTGGGTGGAGTTTGCACATTCTCCCCGTGTCTGAGTGGGTTTCCTCCGGGTTCTCTGGTTTCCTCCCACAGTCTAAAGGTGTGTAGGTTAGGTGGATTGGTCATGCTAACTTGCCCCTTAGTGTCCAAAAGATTATGTAGGGTTACTGGATTATGGGGATTATGGAGGCGTGGGCTTAAGTAGGGTGCACTTTCCAAGAGCTGGTGCAGACTCGATGGGCCAAATGACCTCCTTCTACACTTTAAATAATATGATTCTAAAAGAGCTGTGACAGCATGGCTGGGTAATTCTAGATCCAGAGATTGCCCTGGAAAAGTACACAACTCCTATTTGGAAACAGACCATTTATTTCAACAAACTGGGAAGTGTAAACTTACAAATTTGCATTTTTAGTTTTAGTAGTAACTTAGTAAGGACAGTTAACCCTCAACCCAGCCCCAATAGGTGATCCATAACTATCCAACTATCATATCAACCATCAAAGAGTCTGCATTATAGAATCACAGAATTTACAGTGCAGAAGGAGGCCATTCGGCCCATCGCGTCTGCACGGGTTCTGGGAAAAAGCACCCTACCCAAGCCCATACCTCTACCCTTTCTCCATAACTCAGTAACCCCACCCAACACTAAGGGAAAATTTGGACACCAAGGGCAATTTAGCATGGCATGGCCAATCCACGCACACACAGGGAGAACATGCAGACTCCGCACAGACAGTGACCCAAGCCGGGAATCGAACCTGGGACCCTGGAACTGTGAAGCAATTGTGCTAACCACTGTGCTACCATGCTGCCTAATTTGGTCTGGTAGCTAGTCCTTCCAGGGTCAAATCCTGGCCTGAATCCAGAAGGCATTGAGATAACAGTGATACAGGCTTGTGCTGTATCTACCTACTGTGTGTGGAGTTTGTACGTTCTCCATGTGTCTGCGTGAGTTTCCTCCAAGTGCTCTGGTTTCCTTCCACAGTCCAAAGGTGTACGGGGTAGGTGGATTAGCCATGCTAAATTGCCCCTTCGTGTCCAGGAATGTGCAGGTTAAGTTACAGGGATGCAGTGATAGGGCAGGGTGGGGAAGGTGGACATGGGTGGAGTGCTCATTTGAAGAGTCGGTACAGACTCGATGGGCCAAATGGCACTGTAGGGATTCTACAATACTTCTGAATGAGCATAAAGCCAATAACCTCAGTCATGAAAAGTAAAGTGTATAGAATGTTTAAATGCTGCATCGATGGGGTCATTCTCTCCTTAGCTTGGTGTTATTGCATAGTAATTAATGCATTGTAGGGGCCATTGCTCTTCATTCAACTGTGCCGCAACAATCCTGGGAGCACCCAATTCTGACGCTGGGTGAAACACGTTCCATCCCCATTCACACACATCTCTCAGGTTGAACACGACAAAATTTACTTTGTAAAACATATCTGCAAGTCTGAAAATGGAATAATCCACTTATAAAATCTGGATTTTGCTCAATAAAATTAGTTCAATCTGCCCAGTCTCAGGAGAGGAAGTGATGTGACTACCTGCATTGGCGATTTGGCATAGTTGTGGTTATCAAGGAAAGCTGGAAGGCGTTGTTGGATGACAGGACTGGGAGCAGACGTGGGTCCATTTGTACTGGACACAACATTTTTGTTTGGAGGTTTTGGCTTGCTTGATGGGCTGGACGTACAGACTGGTTGAGTTTGAGGCATGGAGGCTTCAATGGATCCTGGAAAAAAAATGCCATCATGTTATGCAATGATCCCTGTGCTAAATGGGTAATTTTTCAGTATGCCCATTATTTCAATAATTAGACGATAGGAAATGATCAAGACAAGCCTGGCTTCCTACAAGTGTACAGTAGGCATTGGCCTGAGGAATCCTGTGTACAAGGACCATGGGCACTAGCTTAACGGATAAGGCCTGTGAATAAAACAGTCGAATGATTAAGTGTGGAACATGGAGACAAAGTATTTTTTCTGTGGAGCACTGTTGGCCTCCAAGTTGTTCACTTCAGATGCCCCAGACACAGATTAGCACAGAGCCAGGGACCCAAATTCAATTCCAGCATTGAGTGTGTGGAAATTGCACTTTCTCCCCGTGTCTGCGCGAGTTTCCTCCGAGTGCTCAGGTTTCCTCCTGCTGTCTAAAGACATGCAGGCTAGGTGGATTGGCTATGCTAAAATTGTCCCTTAGTGTCAAAGGATGTGCAGGTTGGGCAGGATTACGGGGATAGGGCAGTGGAGTAGACCTAGATAGTGTGCTCTTTCAGAGGGTCAGCACAGACTCGATGAGCCGATTGGCCTTCTTTTGCACTGTTGGAATTCTATGGATTCTGTGGTTCTAAACAGATGTGAATTCCTGCAAAACGCAAAGGAACAAAATTTAGGAAAACTTTAAAAGGAGGGACTCGATGCTTGGATCCAGGCCCTCTCTGGACAATGAAGGTGCCAAATGGCTGGATGGTGAACTTAAGGCTAAGGAGATGGTAAATTAGGCAAATAAAATGAACAATCAGTTAATTTGTTTTGGTGATATTGGTTGAGGGAGGATTGCTGGCTGGAGACTCATCACTGCTCTTTGAATTGCGAAAGGGGAACCTTTACATCCAGAGAAAGGGGAATGCAGTTTAGCATTCTCAATGAAAACATGGCACCTCCACCATATTATACTCCCTCAGCATTGGAATGTCAGTTCAGATTCTGTGCTCAAGTCCCTGAGCCTTTGGCTAACAGATGGTAGAGCTAAAAGTCAGGATGGGTGCAAGCACAAAACAGAACACGCAGCAAGATCAGAAGAGACTGGCAGTAACACCCATATACAAAAGTGCAAACAGCATCATCTGCATTACATGTGTCACGGTATAATCATAGAATTTACAGTACAGAAGGATGGCATTCGGCCTATCGAGTCTGCACCGGCTCTTGGAAAGAGCACCCTACCCAAGGTCAACACCTCCACCCTATCCCCATAACCCAGTCACCCCACCCAACACTAAGGGCAATTTTGGACGCTAAGGGCAATTTATCATGGCCAATCCACCTAATCTGCACATCTTTGGACTGTGGGAGGAAACCGGAGCACCCGGAGGAAACCCACGCACACACGGGGAGGATGTACAGACTCCGCACAGACAGTGACCCAAGCCGGAATCGAACCTGGGACCCTGGAGCTGGGAAGCAATTGTGCTATCCACAATGCTACCATGCTGCCCGAATGACAACCCGAAAATTTTGAAATGTTCCTACAGATGTGTGTAGGGAAGAGTTTTTAAAAATAAATTTAGAGTACGCAATTATTTTTTTTCCAATTAAAGGACAATTTAAAGTGACCAATCCACCTACTATGCACATCTTTTTGTGCTGTGGGGATGAAACCCACACAGACGTGTGGAGAATGTGCAAACTCCACACGGCCAGTGACCCGGGGATAGAACCTGCATCCTCGGCGCTGTGATGCAGCAGTGCTAACCACTGTGCCACCGTGCTGCCCCCGCTTTGTGCAGGGAAGAGTTGGTGACTAAATGAATATACCATTCAGTGGTCTGTCCTGCACGGTGATTTACCACTTACCACTCTGCAGATTATCCTGTACAGGGTATGCCTTGTTGTTCTCTGGTTCCGGGGCTGGTTTGTTCAGAGCTTGCTTTGCCTCCTCCATGGCTTGAGCTTCCTGTGGCTTCTGCGTCTGGATCAACTCTGGCTGTGTGACACGGATCAGCTAAAAGAAGAAAGTAGACGGTCCGGTTCAAAGAGTTACTGTGATAGAATACACCCCAGAGCTTGTGCAGGAACCAGAAATTCAACCCAGGCAGAAACACGGCTTATGGATTGAAATGAAAATAAATCTGGGACACATGAAGGAATGGAAATCTATAATGAGTATACTCATACAGTATGAAGGTCTCCTTTAAAGCAGGAAGGGCTACTCATTACACTAGCTCATGTTAACTGAGGAACTTGTAAGCTTCCTCTGCAGCTCTCAATCTAATCCTATTGGTCAAGTACAGTTAGTTATTGGGAGTCCGATAACCTAAATGAGGAAACAAAGTTGCCCCTGGAGTTTGGAATATCAAATCAGAATTACAAAAACAGTCCATTAAGTCTATTACCCAGTAAGGCTAGAATTTACCTGGTACAAAGCTGTGTAAAACAGTAAAAATCTAAAAGACAGATTTAAGCTTCCCTATTCTCCATGACAACATGCGTACCATGTTCCTAAAGAAGCAATAGTTTAGTAGCAATGAACTTGCATTTACACAGTGCCTCATTATCTCTTAACAGGATATCCCAAAGGCCTCTATAACCAATCAGTTTTGAAGTGCAGTCAATGTTATGCAAAAAATATAGAAGCCCACTAGTGCACAGCAAGATCCAACAGACTGCAACTGAATGAACGATATTGATTGAAGGAAGAATGTTAGTCAAGACACTGGAAGAAGCCTAGGTTCTTTTTCGAACAATGCCACTTGCTTTTTCACATCCACCTGAGCAGACAAGACAGTTCCCCAGCTTAATGTCTCAGCTGAAATGTGGCTGTCCTTCCCTTGGGGGCCGAAGTGGCAGTGTGCCTCGAGTCACAGTGGAGCTTGAATGGTAAGGTAGTAAGTTCCACAACATTTTCAGCAGCAGCAGAAATTTCCTGAGCATATCTGTACTGGTTATTGGCCCCAGAATCTGAAGAAGGCACAAGGTGGATGCTGAAAGACTGAAATGACTGATTTCCACGGATATTAGGTTGGTGGCGCTGTGCAATGTTTGCAGAATTTAAAATCACCCTTCCCTTTCCTATGAACCATAAAACCATAACAGACTGGTCCACCCAGCATGGCCCACCTAGTTGTGTTACCTAATGGATCACAATGTATACACTCATTACCCACCCAAAACTAGGTGATCATCTGGGAGAGGCGAGAAAACTAAAGAAGCCCAGGTCAACTCTGGGAGAACAAATTTTGGGAAACTCCTTTCTGCCCTCTAGGCGATTGAACCAAGTGCAGGAGATCACTTTGGTGCTGCTAATTCCTTGCAGTAAAATGTTAACTCTATTCCAGCCAAAAAGATGACGTCCCCCTCCCAAAGAAACTCAGTGAATCAGCATTCACCGCACAATTGCAGCCTGTTCCGCAGGTCTACTTTGAGAGAAGAATCACCTCCTTACACCTAACCTAGGACTGATCTTGTATACATCTTGTGACTGTCATCCCACTTCATCAATGTAACTGGAACAAACTTGTCAGTTCATGATCTGATTCTCTCATACAATACCTGTTGGAGGGCCTCCAGCACGGTCTGCCGATTCATTTTCAGAAGGCTCAATTTTGTCTCGTATTTCATCCTCCGATCCGGCACCACTGCCATCAGGTTGAAACGGATGTCGTGGTAAGGTTCTCTGGGAAAAAACAATTGGCAACAATCAATAATGAAGCAATGTACTCCAGTTAAGGTTCAAACTCAAGCTCGCAGTGGACACAGATTTGCAATTACTGCCCGTCAAAGGCTAGAGAAGAGGATTAGCCACTGCCAATACGTTGTGAAAAAAAATGAAGGCTCTGAAGGTTGTTGTCTTACTGAGACCATCAAAAGCAGGAAGGTTAGAGGTTGCATCCTTGGTCTGTGCTGAGTTAGTTGGCACACAAAAGCCAGGATTTGTACTTTTCCTCTTAACCGATGAAGAAAGGTATGGTATGGAGTGCTATTGGACTAATAACCCAGAGACCAGAGTTAATAATCTTGAGTTCAAATCCATAATTGTAATTCAGTTTTTTTTTTAAAAAAGCTATCAGTGAAACTGACCATTAAGATGTCTATTTTCACAACTAGTGCATTAATATCCTTTGAGGAGATAACTAGTGTCTAAATATTTATTCAATACACTCAGCTGGTGAGCTACCAGTTGTATGGATACAGTAACCCATCTAATGAGCAAAGTGTCAACATTAAAAACAGTGATGACAAATGAGTATAATAGTATAGATTGGGTGGCATGGTTGGGCAGTGGTCAGCACTGTTGTCTACGGTGCTGAGGACCTGGGTTCGATCCCGGCCCCGGGTTACTGTCTGTGTGGAGTTTGCACATTTTCTCCGTGTCTGTGTGGGTTTCACCCCACAACCCAAAAGATGTGTAGGTTAGGTGGATTGGCCACGCTATAAATTGCCCGTTAATGCAAAAAAAAATTATTTAAAAAAATAGTATAGATCATTACCCAGCTGTAGCTAGTCCTATTCGCTCCATTATAACTCTCCGTGCTTTGTCTGTCCACTCTTCATCCTCACCCCAGGGCCCTGGAAATAGAAGACAGCTTCATCCTTAGAACACCAGCAGACTACCATAAAATCTACATCACAGGAGGCTGAAACAATACAGGATCAAAAGTTGTTTTGATAAAATATTTCTTGTTCCATTGTGCAGGGTGGGATAACTCTCGAGATGTAATGACTAGGTGATGCTAACACTTGCTAATTGTAGGAGGATGGGACTGGAGGTGCTAGGGAGTTGTAGATTTTGAAATACTGGGAAAGAATGAGTTGACGTAGATGCAACGAGCCTTGCTATCAACACAGTAGGGGTGAAATAAATGGTATAATTGTTTGAGAACGTGCACCATGATTTTAGGAAGAACAAGTGAGAATCCACAGAATCCCCACAGTACATGAGGCCAGTCAGCCCATCGAGTCTGTACTGGCCTTACGAAAGAGCACTCTACCTAGGCCCATTCCCCTGCCCTATCCCCATAACCCCATCTGACCTTCGGACAGTAGGGGGCAATTTAGCATGCACAATCCACCTAACCTGCACATCTTTGGACTGTGGGAGGAAACTGGAGCACCTGGAGGAAACCCACACAGACACGGGGAGAAAGTGCAAACTCCACACAGTCACCCAAGGTCGGAATCGAACCTGGGTCCCTGGCGCTGTGAGGCAGCAGTGCTAACCACTGTGCCGCCCAATGGAATGCAGAAAGTATTCATGAAATGGGAAAGGGAAGGTACATTAAAAAATGTTATTTGTCAAATGCCAAACAAGAGTTAAAACTAGGATGATGGAGAGGTAGTTAGCAGACTTCCTGCCACAAGATGTTACAGAATACTGGCTAAAAATAATAGAGGGATTCAGACACTGCTAAAAATTCATGACAATCTGGAGGTGACAGACTGAATATTTGGATCTCAGATTCCACCAATGAACTAGTTAAGCTTTGTGGACTAATACTAACTTTGTTACAGTCCGAGCCAACGTATGAGAAAAATATATAAGTATCCACGTCACCCCTGTGCTATCCTACCTAAAATATTCAGGGTACCTTATTTAACAAATGGACCATCTTACAATTGGATTACATACTTAACAAACTTATTGTATTAAAGGTTTTATGAATATTGGGCATGCACAACTTTCAGTTCCAGCTAACCCCTATTTTAAAAGAGAGTTCTGAAAGTGGGTTTAACTGTGTTGAATGGGATACCACCTCTCTTCCAATAGTCTTCCAATAAGAGTTTACACAATAATAGGACTCTGCGCATTTGTTTAAGTGTACTCGGGAAAGCGGGGGTTAGTGACGCAGTGGGTAGTATCCCTCCCTGAGAAAGAGCTTCTGGGTTCAAGTCCCATTTCAGGGCTTGATAGCCTTGGAAAGTGTGTTCATAATATGGCCAAAAAGGTCAATTATCAGCCTGTAAATCCTTCTAGTGCGTCTAATGGCAGTGGGCAAGAGTAGGAGAGTTTCCTGGTCAGCCGCACTGCAGAATGCAACAGCAAAGCACTGCAGGACTTTGCCAAGCATATTCATGGACCAATCCAATGGAAGTCCATGGCCACCAACATCCTCTCAGTGGCATGGTACTTGAAGGAGTATGAAGTGTACTGGGATGATCTATAATCAAGATATCCCTGGAAGTGTGTTTTCTCATTGACTGTGGTGTGTTTTCCACATCATTGAAAGTTTGCAGATTGCACAAAGTTCTGTGGCATAGTAAGTTGTGTAACTGTGAACAGGAAGTTACAATGGAACAGTGATAAATTGAGTGGGAAAAACAGTGACAGAAGGAGTTTAATGTGGGGAAGTGTGAAGTAACCCACTTTAAATTCTAGAATTTTAACGAGGAATTGTATTGGACTCGAAACATTAACTCTCACCACAGAGGCTGCCAGACCTGCTGAGTTTTTGCTGCAGTTGTGTTTTTATTTCAGAATTCCAGTGTTGTATTTTTGTTTCATAAAGATTTTTTCTTAATAGTGGGAGACCAGAATCTATCCAGGAACGCAGATCACTAAAAGCTATTAAGCAGGGTCAAGGCTAGTGGAATGCTAGTCTTTATCTCAAGGAGATTGGAATATAAAAGTTCAGGAATCAATACTTTAGTTGACCAAAGCCTTGATCAGATCCTATCTAAAGTACATTGTCAGTTCAGGACATCTTGGGCAGATTCTCCCTTGGCTGATGCCGGAATCGGGATATGCGATTAGGCAGAGAATCGGTTTTGACGCCAAATTTGCAGCGGGCACCGGGTTCAAGCCAAGTTGTAATTCTCCGGTGCCTTGACAGCGGCGTCAATGCGTTCCCACTCCGCACGTACAGTAAACACCTTTGGCATATCATTCACGAGCCTGATCCGGTATTCGCTGGGGCCTATGCAATTCTCCACCTCCACCAGGGCTAATTCCCGATGGAGAGCTCCCCTTGTGCTTTTAAAAATCGTGAAACAGGTGCCGTAGCTGCTGAGGAGGAAGAGAGGGGGTACAGAAAGTGTGCAACATTGTCATAGTTTGCTGACAGTCAGACCTCTGGCCAAGGGAGGTGGGTTGTGTGGTCAGGGTGGACGGGCACAGAACACCATTGCCATGCCCTGCAAGGCAGCCATGCAGCTGCGCACCCCGCAGACTGCCCCCTGTGAACTTAGGGCCACAGGTCATATGGGCACCCTCCCCCTCCAGGTGCAATCTGCCCCCCACTGACCCAGCAGTTGGATGGGCACGCTCCAGCACAACCAATGCCATCTTGTTGACTGGGATGGTGTATGTGGGGAGTGATGTGTATATGCGACTACAGCTTGTCAGCCTCCTGAGTGGCATTCACGGAACTGGCGAATCAAACATCATTTTTCATTGGAATCGACTGTGTTCCACGTGGCGCCGGTGCTAGCCCCTTAACAGTAGCAGAATCGGCCCAGGTGCGGCACCAGTTTTGCTGTCGTGGAAGTCCACGAATTCTGCCCCGGTGTCAACACTCAGGAATGGAGAATTCCGCCCCATATCTCAGCAATATACTGGTCTTGGAGAGTGAATTGTGCAAATTCATCAGAATCCCATTGGAACTTAGATGGTTAAATTATGAGGACAGGTTGCATAAACCTTTTTCCTTGAATTTAGAAGGTTGAGAGGTGACATAATTGAGGTGTTTAAAATGATAAAGGATTTGATTGTTAGATACAGGAATGCTATTTCCTCTGGTGGGGGAACACCGAACGAGAGGCCAACTCTTAAAACTAGAGCTAGACAATGAGGAGCAAAATCACAAAAAGCTCGTGGAAATCTGGAACTTTCTGCCAAAAAGTTGAGTTTCAAAGTTGCACTAATATATTCCTGAAAGGTGAGAAATGGACTTGAGGTACAGATCAGCCATGGTCTAACAGAACAGAACAAACTAGAGGGCTTTGTTTTATTGTTGTGACGTGAGCATTGCAGGCAAGGCCAGTATTTGTTTCCTATTCCTGATTGCCGCTGACAAGGTAGCTGAATGGACTGTTCCTGTTCCAAGCTGCTCTTCTGCGTAAGATTTCTTACAGGAGATTTCCTTGGTTGCTGCTCCCACCAACTATATGACAGATTTGTTCCTCCTCAATGTTTTTATTATTTTCCTCCTGTTGGACGAGTCCTGCATCCATGTACTGTTCTTCATGTGAGTCTAAACAGGGAGCTATCGGGAGTGGGAACTTTGGCTATTTATCCTTTTATTAACCAGAGAGAACAAGGCCGGTCGAGTACTCTGACCACCACTTTGGCTGAAATCCAATCACTCAACAGGATGTATTTAATAGGTCAGTTTCATGGTGAGTGCTACTTAACAATTGCTGCACTGTGGAAACGATGTTGGGATGGCATGAGGTGTTAAATATAGACCCTATCTGCTGTTACTGTGGACAGGAATTTTAAGATGACTCTTAACTCCAGCGCTTATGGCAAATATTCAGAACTCACACAACAGCACCAATGTTAAAGCATAGAGAAGTCCACAATTCACTCAGTAGACACAAAGGATAAAATATATCTGAAACCAGGAAGTCTTGAAAGATGAAACTGCATAAATGTAACTAAAGTCATAATGTGTAATGCAGGCTTTCTAAAATATTTTCTTTTTTAGGATGCGACTGCGCTGGCTAGGTCAGCATTTGTTGCCCATCCCTAATTGCCCTCGAGGAGGTGGTGTTAGGCTGCCTTCTTGAATCACTGGAGCCCATGTGGTGTAGGTACACCCCTCATGCTGTTAGAGAAGGAGTTTCCGTTTTTTTGACTCAGCGACAATGAAGGAATGGTGATTAAAGCTCCAGATGGGATGGTATGTTATTTTGGAGACATGGCAATGTTCCCATGTGCCTGATGCCTTTTTTTTCCCTAGGTGGTAGAGGTCTCACGGGTTAGGAAAGGGAAAGGTCACAGGTTAGGATGATGAAAGGGGGAAATATGGCGTGCAGCAGTTAAAATATCAGGACCAAAAATCCAATCACTAATTGGACACCGAATATAAAAATGGAGACCTGCCACCAGTTCAAGAAGCTGCAGGTTTTGTGACTGAGCGTTCAGTGTGAAGTGTAGTTTCTGTCTTATGTTGACATGCAAGATCATGAAGTATGGCTCGTACCATGATCAATGGGGTAGGCTTTCAAACCATCCAGTTCAAAGAGGCGACCTTTAATGGGAACGTAACTGACAAAGTGAAAGGCTTCCATGGTCCGCACAGCACTGATTCCATTCTGCTTCTCTGGAAGGTGTCGTGGTTCTGGCCTAGAAGGGGATAAAAGAGACAGTAAGCTCAGTTTCATGGAGTGGCTGGGACTTGGCCAGGATTCCAGCCCTTCCCTGTTCAGTTCACAATGACAAGCTGGACATAGCACAGTGGTCAGATATTCATATATATACTGGAGGTCAAAATGGACGAAGAACTTGAGAAGAATTAGAGAATCTATGCGAGTAGTTCAGAATTAGATTATTAGAAATGGAATATGCACTTTGTAACCTCTACACCCAAATATAGTCACTTGGGCATACATTTCTCTCAATTCAAAAGCACTTAACTTAGATTATATAATTTCAACTGCTTCAAAGCTGCACAAAACTCTAATGTGTCAATTCTGTCATTTAATTTAAATGATTGGATAATTCAATTTCTTTCAACACAAAAAAACCAAATTTGAATTACAAGTATGACGTCAAGACTAAGTGAGAGATTTCCATGAGGAAGTCACTAAGTGTGTTGGGATGGTAGGAGATGCTGAAGGACAGATCATGGGTAGTGGTAAAAGTCCAGCCAACCTCATTAGGCACCCTCTGTAACATCTACCTAACTGTTTCTCTCTCGTTGCCGTAGTCAGTTCTACTCCACTGTGCCAGTTCCAGTGCAGTATCCACGTAACAATATCATTTTTTAGGATTTTGAGACCACTTCACCAGCGATAAACAACTTGTGTGTTTTAAACAATATTATTGAGGCAAAATGCAAATAAACAAAGCTTTGAAGTTTACCAAAGATTGTTAGCAGTGAGCTACTTCTTTGCGTGTCTCAATAGTTAATAAATATCTCAGACCTATTTTGTTAGGAAATCCCTGGTTCGGGCACAAAGTAAGAATTTGTCTTCTATACGTGCTCCCCGCTGGTTTATATCACAGGCAGATAAATATCAGAAAGGTAGCTAAATTTTAAACAACAAGCTGCAATGGCAAGCTTTCCCAAGACTCACAAGCATAGAACATAGAACATAGAACAGTACAGCACAGAACAGGCCCTTCGGCCCTCAATGTTGTGCCGAGCAATGATCACCCTACTCAAACCCACATATCCACCCTATACCCGTAACCCAACAACCCCCCCTTAACCTTACTTTTTAGGACACTACGGGCAATTTAGCATGGCCAATCCACCTAACCTGCACATTTTTGGACTGTGGGAGGAAACCGGAGCACCTGGAGGAAACCCACGCACACACGGGGAGAACGTGCAGACTCCGAACAGACAGTGACCCAGCCGGGAATCGAACCTGGGACCCTGGAGCTGTGAAGCATTTATGCTAACCACCATGCTACCGTGCTGCCACCATAGGATAGTGGAAATAATTAAAACTGCTCAAGACAACCCGGTATTGAGTGGGAAATGTAGCAGGCTTTTATTCTGCATCATTACACGAACACGGGTTGGCATTGACTGAATTAATTATCCGAACCCAACTGCTGCCCTGTATGTAAACTTGCTGTTTAATTAAATAAGCTATTTCAAAAATTTATATCCGGTTTTCAGCTTACAAAATTTATTCTTAGACTATCATTAGAAAGATTGAAGAGGCGTATCCATGGGGACTTGAGAAAGATATTGGGTGCGATTCAGTGGACTCAAGTTCAAGTCCACTGAATGGCTCATTCAGCTGGGTGTTTCACGGTGGCTGCAGCACTGAGAAAGATCCCGCTATCCAGTGGCACTTTGCCGATTCTTTTGGCCTCAGGGAGATTCTCTCCATCGGGGCTGCACTTAAGAGAGATTTCCTTCTGAAGGTCAGGAAATGCTCCTTGCAGATCGGGGCGCCGTTTTGTCCAGAATCCCCGATCTCCCTGCCCCTTTTCAGCACCCCCACCCCCCCACACCATTTTTGTGAACCCCCCTTCCCCCACCCAACCTTGGGGAGCCCCCAGGAACCTCCCCTCCGCCTGGCAAGGCCCCCACTGGGCCCAGCCCCTGGAACACCCAGGTGCCAGGGGAATGCCAGGGTGCCACCTTGCCCTGTCTCTCACCACCTGGGGGTCTCCAATGGCCTGGGAAACCCTCCCCAGGTGCCACCATGAATGGTCCACATTTGTGTGGACCATTGCTAAATGGTGCCCTGGCGAGGTCTCCCAGGCTTTAAATATGCAAATCTGGATCTTGCCCGGTGAGGGAGTGATCCAGATTGCATCAAGCAGAGCGGGTTGGGTGACTCCTGATGGGCCTAGCGCCCGATGTGGAGCCCAATTTGGGCCGCACGTGCAATTCACCCGTTATGCCCAGATCCACGCCAGGCTTAACGTGGTCGCTGAATCGCACCCATTATATTCACTTAATATGTCAAGAAACACAGATTGCGCCATTCTTTGGTTATACTATCTTATGAGTAGATAGACCATCTGGTATGCCAGAGACATGATCTACTTAAGTGAGCAACTGACATAACCCATGAAGAGCTTGCAGATTTTGGACAACCTGTTGTGTTCCAGCAGAGGTGCTGGTTTTAGTGAAACTGAACTGCAGCATTCAGCATTTACAATACTATCTGCCATAGCAGCACTAGACTATCTGACATAGTGTTGAAGATGGCACAAGATTTGAATCTATACATGCATCAGGAACTTTTTACTGCTTTCACCTGTTCTGAAGGTGCAGACATTTGTTGGGTTGAACTGTCATGCAGTGACATAGCACCCACCCTGTCCCACTAAGTAACCATTCTCGTGTGAGCGAAGGTAGTATTTCTGGAGGCCATCACAGTAACAAACCCGATGCTGTCATCAAACCTTCCCAGTTCATGATCATCAAGGACATTTGTAACACTATCAGCTTACTCTAGTTAAGACCAGGTAATTCAGAGCACAATGGACCTGAACAGGGATCTCCTGTTCTGGATCATGCTGCGTGGAAGTTACACTCCCATAGAACTCTTCCCTAAATCCCCTCCAGCACACGGCCTCCCTCCATGAATCTACTGAAAACCCTTTTTTCTTACTCTTTCCTGATTTTCCTTTCAAGTATTTTGAGACTCTTTTCTGAAAGTGAGGAAAGTGTTTTGTAATTTAAGTGGTTAAGCCATGGGGGAGCTCTCCGTTCATTAATGTTCACAGATTTACAAAACTTAAGACACTTGGCCACTGACTGGTTTTGTTTTATTATAGTTTTTAATGTACAGCAAAAAGATAATGATGTTCTTCAGGTCTCTCTCTTTTTATTTCCTGTAGCAGTGCATACCCCAGACTTTGTTACAGACAGAAAACAACCTTTAAAACACCAGAAATTTACAGGCAACTATTGCAACTTGAATTTGCCAGATGGCTTCCTAGACTGGAGGGTCCACCAGTGGTATTATTGGCACAGCTGGGTTAAACATAGGCAACATTGGCATTTAAATATTAAAACTGTGTTCCAGGCCGCCCGTGGGAAAAGCCATAGAGATCATCCAGAATTTTAAAATTGTGTTTGAATCCATGTCACATTCCACCAAAAGCTGAAAAACAAATTGCATTCTTACCTGGCATGGCTGTTGTGTGCCTTAGCAAGTTCTGGAGCATTCCCAATTGCATAGCCTTTACTCTGCGGAGCCAAAATGAATAGTCCCGGTCACTTGAGAGTTAATAGTGCACAAGTAATAATGGCCTCCAGGCCAATGATGCTTGAACCTGTTTCATTCACACAGTCAGGTTGCCAAGCACTATGTTGATTGTCCACCTAGCACAAACCATTTGCTCTCGCCTCTGATTTCAGCCTTCTTGTGAAGGTCCTTACTTTTACCAATGCGAGTTACCATTCGGAATATTGAACCTAGACAGGGGTGACAGCAAGCACTTTGACAATAGAGCTTGTTACAGTTGTACTTGATCCTAACCCCCAGCTGACATGTGCTTTTTCTAACATACTACTGGATAGCCATCAGGAACAGTAGGAATACTTGCTTAATTTCCCACTCCCTGGTCCATTGGGCTGAGAACAACTGTAGCTATCTTTATTACCACTGTAACTAATTCAGGCAGGCCAGTTACTAACTCAGTATAGCTCAGTACTTCAAAGAGGTGCATTGGTAGAGGCCCTACCTCAAGGCCAGTGGCTCTGGGTTCAAGTCCTACGCCAGGCTATGGAAGAAGCACGCATGACACAGTTCAACAGAATCTTTCCCACACAGAAAATAATAGAGAGCTGGGACCAATTCCGTCAGCTCTCTGCATTCTGACGGGAGTTGGCCAACTAATAGGCTGCCTCTGTGTTCACCAACCAATTAAAGTCGATGGCTGGGTCCATGATGCGGGCAGTTCAATGAGAGGTCCCACAGCACTGGAGAGTGGGGAGCCTACTGGAAGAAGTGGGTGTTGCTGAAGGAGGTAGGGGAGTGGGAGGGCACCTCAAAATGGAAGGACTCTCACATTGGCTGTTAACCACATTTTAAAAATACCGGTCCAGAGATGCTAGGGCCATTAATGTGGAGGGGAAAGCCCTCGAGATGAATGAACGAGGCTGTGGCTATTTCAGTCTTGAGGAATCTTGGATGGCCCTCCCCAGGGGCTGTCTCCAGGTAATTGCTGAGCTCCAGACTCACTGGGAGGTCCATCAGATGTTGAGAAAGCTGCATTTGAACGGGGCCTTACCTGGGGCAGCTATAGAACCCCCACCCCCAATGTGTGTAGTGCAACTATTCAGGTACAACTGTGCTTGTGGGAGGAAACTGGAGGACCTGGAGGAAACCCACAAAGGCATGGGGAGAACGTGAAGACTCCACGCAGACAGTGACCCAAGCCAGGAATCGAATCTGGGACACTGGAGCCGTAAAGCAACAGTGCTACCCACTGTGCTATCTAGCGAGCAGAAGAAAGCATGTTCGCTGAGGACTGCACAATGTTCAGCACCATTCACGACGCCTCAGATACTGAAGCAGTCCATGTCCAAATGCAGCAAGACCTGGACAATATCCAGGCTTGGGCTGAAAAATGGCAGGTAACATTCGCACCACACCAGTACCAGGCAGTGATTAATAATAAGCTTTATTATTGTCACAAGTAGGCTAACATTACCACTGCAATGAAGTTACTGTGAAAATCCCCGAGTCGCCACACTACAGCGCCTGTTCGGGTACACAGAGGGAGAATTCAAAATGTTCAAATTACCTAACAGAACGTCTTTTCGGGACAAGTGGGAGGAAACCGGAGTACCCGGAAGAAACACACGCAGACACGGGGAGAACATGCAGACTCCGCACAGACAGTCACCCAAGCTGGGAATCGAACCCTGGTCCCTGGCACTGTGAAGCAACAGTGCTAACCACTGTGCTACCGTGCCGCCCAACAAGACTATCTCCAAAAAGAGGGAGCCTAACCATGCCCCATGGCATTCAATGGCATTACCATCGCTGAATTCCCCACTACCAACAGCCATATAAATACTGTGGCTGGAAGGGCAGGTCAGAGGCTAGAAATTCTGTGGCGAGTAACTCACCTCTTGAGTCCTAAAAGCCTGTCCACAATATACAAGGCAGAAGTCAGGAGTGTGGTGGAATGCTCTCAACCTGCCTGGATGAGTGCATTTCCAACAGCACTCAAGAAGCTTGACACCATCCAGGACAAAGTAGCTCACTTGATAGGCACCCATCCACAAACATACACTCCCTCCACCACTGATCTACAATGGCAGCAGTATGTACCATCTACTGCTGGAACTCACCGAGGCTCCTTAGATGGCACTTTTCAACCCACAATTGCCACCATCTAGAAGGGCAAGGGCGGCAGACACATAGAAATACCACCATCTGGATGTTCCCCTCCAAGCTACAGTGGCTTGGGCCGGGTGGCACGGTGGCAGTGGTTGGCACTACTGCATCACAGTGGCAGGAATCCAGGTTCAATTCCAGCCTTCGGTTACTGTCTGTGTGGAGTATGTACGTTCTCCCCAAGTCTGCATGGGTTTCCTCCGAGGGCTCCAGTTTCCTCCCACAGTCCCAAGATGAGCAGGTTAGGTGGATTGGCCACGCTAAAATTGCCCCTTTGTGTTCAAAAGTTTAGATGGGATCATTGGGTTACGGGGACAGGGTGGGTGGTGGGCCTTGATAGCGTGTTCTTTGAGAGGGTTGGTGCAGACTCGATGGTCCAAATGGCCACCGTCTACTCTGCAGTCAGTCTATGATTCTCAGCCACTCCTGACTTGGAAATATATCGCCGTTCCTTCACTGTTGCTGGGTCAAAATCCTGGAATTTCCTCCCTAACAGCGCTATGGGTGTACCTACACTTAATGGAGTGCAGTGTTTCAAGGCAGCTCGCCGCCACCTTCTCAAGGGCAATTATGGAGGCCTAGCCAGTGATGCCCACATCCCATGAATGAATAAAAAACGTTATCCACAGGCTAGTCTTTTATATGGCTTGGAGCAGCTGAGGCAAATGCTTCAGCTGGTGCAGATGCCCCAAAAATATTGTAACTGTGCTGAATGGCAAATAATCTATTTGCAACTAGCGTGATCTTTGATGAGCAGATTCAAGGATAATTCAGATCTATATTTTGACTGTGACTCCCAAAATCACTACCAATAATTGAAGAAATCAAAGCACTTCAGCCAATGTGGGATATTCTCATGGTGAACCCATACCTCAGGGCTGAATCCTTTGGTAAAGTCCTTCATCCGGCTGAGAGTGGGACCCAACTCCACATTGTCGCAGTTCAAGAGGACGCTGAGCAAAGCGTGCGTCGCACACGAGTTTGGGATCAGCTTTGAGACAAGATTGAAAAAATGTAATTAAATTACTGTGCACTTTTGAGTTAATCCAGGTCAGTCAGCATAGGCTTCTTTCCGAAAGATTTGGTCATATTATGTTCAAACCTAGCAGAATTCTTAAAGGCAATAATTGAAGATAGATAAACAAAATGCAGTGGGTGTTTATGTGAATTTGATACATTCTCCGAGACGTACGGCACATGGAAATATAAGGAAAGTCGATCATAAGACGATTGAAGGGCAATAAACAAACGTTGGAGTAAAGGGAGTTAGTTTGGACTGGATCAATGTGATGACTGGACTTCCATTGAGTCTGTTTTATAGCAGACACATAAATTATCATAGATCATAGAATTTACAGTGCAGAAGGAGGCCATTCAGCCCATCGAGTCTGCACCGGCTCTTGGAAAGATCATCCTACGCAAGATCAAAACCTCCACCCTATCCCCATAACCCAGTACCCCCACCCAACATTAAGGGCAATTTTGGAAACTAAGGGCAATTTATCATGGCCAATCCACCTAACCTGCACATCTTTGGACTGTGGGAGGAAACCGCAGCACCCGGAGGAAACCCACGCACACACGGGGAGGATGTGCAGACTCCGCACAGACAGTGACCCAAGCCGGAATCGAACCTGGGACCCTGGAGCTGTGAAGCAATTGTGCTATCCACAATGCTACCGTGCTGCGCTTAAGAACAAATTAATCTACACTCCATTATTCTACCGTAATCCATGTACCTATCCAATAGCCGCTTGAAGGTCCTTATGTTTCCGACTCAACTACTTCCGCAGGCAGTGCATTCCATGCCCCCACTACTCTCTGGGTAAAGAACCTACCTCTGACATCACCCCTATATCTTCCACCATTCACCTTAAATTTATGTCCCCTTGTAATGGTTTGTTCCACCTGGGGAAAAAGTCTCTGACTGTCTACTCTATCTATTCCCCTGATCATCTTATAAACCTCTATCAAGTCGCCCCTCATCCTTCTCCATTCTAATGAGAAAAGGCCTAGCACCCTCAACCATTCCTCGTAAGACCTACTCTCCATTCCAGGCAACATCCTGGTAAATCTCCTTTGCACTTTTTCCAAAGCTTCCACATCCTTCCTAAAATGAGGCGACCAGAACTGCACACAGTGCTCCAAATGTGGCCTTACCAAGGTTTTGCACAGCTGCATTATCACCTCACAGCTCTTAAATTCAATCCCTCTGCTAATGAACGCTAGCACACCATATCCCTTCTTCACAGCTCTACCACTTGAGTGGCAACTTTCAAAGATCTACGAACATAGACCCCAAGATCTCTCACATTGCCAAGAACCCTACCGTTAACCCTGTTTTCCGCATTCATATTTGTCCTTCCAAAATGGACAACCTCACACTTTTCAGGGTTAAACTCCAATTGCCACTTCACAGCCCAGCTCTGCATCCTATCTATGTCTCTTTGCAGCCGACAACAGCCCTCCTCACTATCCACAACTCCACCAATCTTTGTGTCATCTGCAAATTTACTGACCCACCCTTCAACTCCCTCATCCAAGTCATTAATGAAAATCACAAACAGCAGAGGACCCAGAACTGATCCCTGCGATACGCCACTGGTAACTGGACTCCAGGCTGAATAATTGCCATCCACCACCACTCCCTGACTTCTATTGGTTAGCCAGTTCGTTAGCCAACTGGCCAAATTTCCCACTATCCCATGCCTCCTTACTTTCTGCATAAGCCTACCATGGGGAACCTTATCAAATGCCTTACTAAAATCCATGTACACTACATCCAGGGGCTGGTTTAGCTCACTGGGCTAAATCGCTGGCTTTTAAAGCAGACCAAGCAGGCCAACAGCACAGGTCGATTCCCGTACCAGCCTCCCCGGACAGGCGACGGAATGTGGCGACTAGGGGCTTTTTACAGTAACGTCATTGAAGCCTACTCGTGACAATAAGCGATTTTCATTTTTTCATCCACTGCTTTACCTTCATCCACATGCTTGGTCACCTCGTCAAAGAATTCAATAAGACTTGTAAGGCAAGACCTACTCCTCACAAATCCGTGCTGACTATCCCTAATCAAGCAGTGTCTTTCCAGATTCTCAGAAATCCTATCCCTCAGTATCCTTTCCACTACTTTACCTACCACCGAAGTAAGACTAACTGGCCTGTAATTCCCAGGGTTACCCCTATTCCCTTTTTTGAACAGGGGCACGACATGCGCCACTCTCCAATCCCCTGGTATCACCCCTGTTGACAGTGAGGACGAAAAGATCATTGCCAACGGTTCTGCAATTTCATCTCTTGCTTCCCATAGAATCCATGGATATATCCCGTCAGGCCCGGGATAGACTTGTCTATCCTCAAGTTTTTCAAAATGCCCAACACATCTTCCTTCCTAACAGTATCTCCTCAAGCTTACCAGTCTGTTTCACGCTGTCCTCTCCAACAATATGGCCCCTCTCATTTGTAAATACTGAAGAAATGTACTGGTTCAAGACCTCTCCTATCTCTTCAGACTCAATACACAATCTCCCGCTACTGTCCTTGATCAGACCTACCCTCGCTCTAGTCATTCTCACATATGTGTAAAAAAAGGCCTTGGGACTGGACTGGACCTCAAAATTAGGGAAACAATACCAAGATTTGTTAGTGACATAAAAAGCTGATAATGACAATTGTGGGAGCATGGCAAATTAAGACAAGGATTGTGGAATAACTGCAGAGAGAAAGAAATAGGCAGGAAGCTTGAAAGAATAATTTAGACATAAAAATGTAGAAGTAATACATTTTGGAAGTATAAATAAGAGAAATAAAATTGAACAGCAAGATTCTAAACGGAGTCGAGGAATAGAGGGACCTCAAGAGTGCAGATACACTGATCATGAACAGGCGGGGGCAGCATCTGCCCACAAAACAAAGGCAAGTACATTTCTTGACATTCTATCTAGATACAATGAATGTAAAAGCAAGCAAGTAATAATGTCCTTGCAAAAGACGGTGGTATGGTGCAACAGGAATAGGCCAAACAATTTGGTGCATTATAGGAAGAAATTAGGTGAAAAGGTGCAAAATAGATTCACCCGGATGAGACAAGGATTGAAGGATAACAATTCTGAGGAGAGACTCGAGAAGTCAGGGCTATTCTCTCAGAGTCAGAAAGGTGACGCCATTACACTGAAATTCCAATAGGGAAACTAGCCATCCGCATATCCAAGCTGTTTTAGCATTTAGCTTTCAGACGGGCAATAATCTGAATACCTGCGCCTGCCTTTTTTTTTCCCCTTATCCCTGTATTCCCCTTTCCTTCAACCACCTATCTGCTCCATATTAAATGCTGAGGCAGTCAATGATCCAATCACTAATTCTGCTAGTGCATCCTACAGCAGGATTATAAATATATTTTAAATGTATTCTTTTCATGGGATCTGAATGTCTCTGGCTAGGTCGGCATTTGTTGCTCATCCTTAATTGTCCTCGGGAAAGTGGAATCTTTAAGATTAAGGGAGGGTGAACTGCAATGGGCTGGTTCCACAATTAATGAGAAGCTAACTAGAGGACACAAATTTAAGGTAATCACAAAAAAAGTGATAGGGGAAGATAAAAAAAACTTCACGGGTATATTTAGGATGTGAAATTCTCAGTCACAAATCATTATAGAAGCAGAGTCCACTTTGAAAGGGAAATTAGGTACCAGCTAATTAAGAAAGGGTAAATTGAAGGGTTGGTGAACAGCAGGAGAGCATTAGACAAAGTGGCTTGTGAAAAAAAAAAAATCGCTGGTACAGACTTGATGGGCAGAATATCATGTGTGTGTGTGCTGCACATTAGGTGATTCTTTAATTGCCAATACTGTGGAAATATATTGGAACCATTTATACCAGCTGCTCAGTTGCAGTTTTGTTTATCTTTAATTATCAAATTTCTGATAAATCTTCTGTAAAGTAGGTTTAGAAATTAAACACACCCAAGATTCAAAACCTACTCTTCCATCCCCTAAATGTAATCCCTCTTCTCTTTCAAGGCCCGACTGTTGCTTGAAAATGGTTCAACAGGGTATGCTTCAACTTGGGTACTTCATCTAGATCAGTGTTCTTCAAACTCGGGGGCATGACCCGCGGGTGGGTAAGGGGCGGGTGTCGGGAGGGTCGCGGAGCCCCCGATCTCGCAAATCCCCATGCAGCAGCCAGCTTTTAATAACACTGGCTGCAAGCGGCCTTTAAAATGTCCGCGAACATGTAAAACAAATTCAGCCGCATTGCGCATGCACGTACGATCATCGGCGTGCATGCGCAAAACTATGCGCATGCGCGCCGATGATCTGACGCGCATGCGCAGTGCGGCCGCTATTTTTTTAAACGGTCGCAGCTTTTTGTTTTACAAGTTCAGGGGTTTTTAATTCATTTTATTCATGTATTTTATTCATTTAATTTTTATTTTTTTCATTTATTTTATTCATTTTATTTTGTTTAGAAGTTCGGGGCGGTTTTGTTTGATAAAACTTTACGAGAAAATAAATGCAGAACTTTGGGCAGATGGAGACTCCACACTTTCCGACACTGGAAGGCTTCACCTTCATCCAACAGGTTCCATTGGAGGAGCGTGTACGAGGGCCAAAGGGACCGAAAACCATTTCCTCCATTTTTATCAGCAGCAAACAAGTTAAGAGAAAATGGTGGGTTGCTCAGATCGGCCAGCGTGGGTCGCTAAGGTCGGCCGGTGTGGGTCGCGAAGGTCAGCCGGGTTGGATCCCGAAGGTTGGCCGGTTGGTAAAAATGGGTCCCCGGAAAAAAAGTTTGAAGAACACTGATCTAGATGATCATTCTTCAATGAGCTTCAGCAGACATTTTGACCACAGAGGACATCATAGCTGTGACTGACAATAAAATCTATCCATGCACAATTAGCAGCAGGAACATTACCCGGCAATAATCAGGAGCAAGAAATGGACTGATCTCTCTCTTTCTAATCTGCAGATAATGAGGCCAGTTGCAGTGACTAACAATCTCTTTTATATTTCTTGAGGCGATTAACCAAATACCCCAAAATTAGCATTGTTCTTCACTTCAGCCAGAATGCTGCCAACGCTGTAAAGCAATACGGAAAAAAAAACTGTGCTTCACAGTGGCTTTCTCCTGTATGAACTGATTCATCTCATACACAACAGAAAATCCCTGGTTTGATTCCTGGCCTGTGCTGACTCAGATGGGAGTAACAATACGGTGTGACAATTAGCTTCCATATCACCAGACTTTGGAAGAGAAAAATCAGCTAGGATTCCTGCTCATAATTAACATTCCAATGATCCCTTCAGGGAAGTGTGTATGTCAAGTAATGACAAGATTGAGCTTGGCCGTCATGCCCACCATGCTTATATAGGCTCATGTCTCGCTCTGCCTCTGTGTACTCATACATGCAAGACTCAAAACTTTTAAAGGGATGGGATAGAGAGGAGAAACGGAAAGAAGAGAAGGCACAAAATACTTTTTCTATCTGTTTTCTTGAAAAATGATGCACAAATTCCACATTGATAAGAATAAGAAACTACTGAGAACACGGTGGAAGGATTTTCAACAAGCACTTTCAAAAGGGTAAGGGATAAATACTTGAAAAGAAGGTATAAGAAGGACTACTGTGTAAGAGCAGTGGCAGTGGGACTAATTGAATCACTTTTTCATCGAGAAACAATATTCTGAATGGTCCCCTTTTGTGCTGTATGAGTCTATAATTCCAACTGCTCTGCCATCCTAGAACGGACAGCGTGAGACATAACGCTGGAAATGTCAGAGCTTACCTGGTGAGCAAAGAACATGTCGTTAACAATTTCCTCATCGATCACCGATGTCTCATCTACCAGAGGTGTCACCTTCCGCCGTGATCTACGCTCTTCAATCCATTTGAATAGGAAGATAAATCCGTACACTGGACTGGACATAAAAGGGTAGGAGTGGCGTGAAGTAGCACATTCAAAATCATATCAACAATTTATATTTACGCAGTGGCCTCTAATATAGAAAAAACATTTTGAAATACATTACAGAGGTGTAATCAGAGAAAAGTGGCCACCAGGCCACAGAAAGGAAAACTGGAAAAGCAAATAAAAACTTGAGCAAGAAGAGGTGGGCATTAAGGGCAGTTAAAGGAAGAGACAGAGAGAGATGGAGAGGTAAGGAGCCAAGAAGCAAATTCCAGAGTTTAGGGGTTAGGTGACTGAAGGCATGGCTGCCAATTTAGAACAAAGCTGAATGGAGATGTATAGGGAGGTGTTGTTGGAAGTTAGAGACAGAGGGGATTTGATTATAAAGATGTGAATTCTAAATTGCAGTAATTGGAAGCCTGTGTGCAGGGTAAGGTCTTGGGAGGTTGGAACGTGGTGTGAATTATGCTACAGACAGCTGCGTTTTGGGAAATTTATAGACTGTGGAGGATGATCAGCCGCCATAAAAGCATTGGAATAGTTGTGTCGGAAATAATCACAGGAGCAAGCAATGTTTTGTTACAAGCTCACCTGTTCGGAAACTCCTTACAAACACTATGCAACAATGCATAGATTAAAGCCATCCCATGTTTGACAGAGTATTATTTAAATGGAGATTAAACTACAGAGAGCTGGCACACAGTTGAAGCAGGCAATCAGGAAGGTTAATGGAATGTTGACCCTTATTTCATGGGGGTTGGATTATATGAGTAGAGAACATAGAACAGTACAGCACAGAACAGGCCCTTCGGCCCTCGATGTTGTGCCGAGCATTGTCCGAAACCAAGATCAAGCTCTCCCACTCCCTGTCATTCTGGTGTGCCCTATGTGCCTATCCAATAACCGCTTGAATTCCACACCCTAACCACTCTCGAGTAAAGAACCTAGCTCGGACATCCCTCCTATATCTCCCACCCTGAATCTTATGAGGCTGATTGTGTATAAGGTCCCTCAAAATACAGTTTATTAACCAATGTTATTTGGAGGTTTATTGCTGGCCATGAATCTTGGAGAACACTGCCATAGATTTTTCTTCATTCACTTGTATGTTTCACCAATAGTGCAGTATTTCTTCTACACTGGGTTTAAGTGTTAGCCTCAATTCTGTCTTCGTACAAGGCTTAAATCAGAGTTTTTCAAATTGCGGGTCGTGACCTGTGGGTGGGTTCCGCATTCCCGATCACAGGAAAAGCGTCCAATGGCCCGACCGGCTTTTAAGAATGTCGGCTGCAGCCAGCTTTTAAGTTGAGAATGCCAGTCGTAACTGGTCTTTAAATACGAACGATGGAGTCTTCCCACCAGAAGCGGTGACAGAGAGCAGGTCATGTGCACGACACTTATACTGCGGCTGTGCTTCGGGCATGAAATCAAGTCTTGCTGCAACTGGACACGGTACTGGTGAAACCACATCTGGAGAACTGGAGCAGTTTTAAGGAAAGATATTGGGCGCAATTCTCCGACCCCCACGCCGGGTGGGAGAATCGCGGGAGTGCTGGGCGATTCCCGCCACGCCTCCCGCAATTCTCCCCCCCCCCCCAAAACGGCGTGCCGCGCTTTACGACAGGCCGCTCAGAGAATCGGCGCTCGCCAATGGATGGTTGGGGGGGGGGGGGGGGGGGGGGGGGGGGCGGTCCTTGTGCGCATTTAAGGCTGAGATAGATTTTTGATCAGTAAAGAGAATCAAGTGTTATGGGGAAGGGCAGGAAAGTGGATGAGGAATGTTCCTATTGAATGGCAGGGTAGGCTCAAGGGGCTGTACAGGCTCAAGAGTGCTCTGTCGTGCAATGAAACTGTGCTTCCCTTGCTGTTCAATCCACTGTTTATGGTGGAATGGTCTGCACATGTGCAACTTACAGGTGTAACTTACAGGTGTGTAGATTCTTCAAAAGTTGTGAATGCAACTTCCAAGTAAACTTTCCAGGCCAAAGATAGGGAGAGCACCAGGACGATTGAGACACCCATATGGCTAGGATTAAATGGGAAAGCAGAGTATCTCTGGTGGTACCTGCAGCCCAGGAGCTGACAGCAACTGAAGGAAACCTCATGGTAGTGGGCAGCATGGTAGCACAGTGGTTAGCATAGTTGCTTCATAACTCCAAGGTCCCAGGTTCGATTCCTGGCTTGGGTCACTGTCTGTGAGGAGTCTGCACGTTCTCCTGTGTCTGCACAGGTTTCCTCCGGGTGCTCCAGTTTCCTACCACAGTCCAAAAATGTGCAGATTAGGTGGATTGGCCATGCTAAATTTCCCTTAGTGTCCAAAAAAAAAAGATTAGGTAAGGTTACTGGGTTACATGGATAGGTGGGGTGTGGGCTTAAGTAGGGTGCTCTTTCCAAGAGCCAGTGCAGACTCGATGGGCCGAATGGCCTCCTTCTGCACTGTAAATTCTATGACCTATGATCAACAACGGGAATTTTGTTGCCTCCGATTACAGTGGAGGTGTTTACGTGCCATATATCTCACTATATTCCTGGCTGGGTCACTGTCTGTGCGGAGTCTGCACGTCCTCCCCGTGTGTGCGTGGGTTTCCTCCGGGTGCTCCGGTTTCCTCCCACAGTCCAAAGATGTGCGGGTTAGGTGGATTGGCCATGCTAAATTGCCCGTAGTGTCCTGAAAAGTAAGGTTAAGGGGGGGGGGGGGTTGTTGGGTTACGGGTATAGGGTGGATAAGTGGGTTTGAGTAGGGTGATCATGGCTCGGCACAACATCGAGGGCCGAAGGGCCTGTTCTGTGCTGTACTGTTCTATGTTCTATAGCTCTCTCAGGATAACAATGGATCTAGACTCTAGATTCTAGAGTGATACAGCACACGGGGAAACATTCAACCCATCGTGTTTGTACCAGCTCTTTGGCAGAGCTACACAATTAGTGCCTCTACCCTGCTCTCCTCTTGTGACATGCAAATCTTTTCCATCAAGGATTTACCTTTGAAAGCTACAATTGAATCCATGTGAGGCAATGCATTTCCGGTCAGAATAATTCACTGTATAAAAAACGTTTCTTCATGTCACCTTTGGCACTTTTGACAGTAAAACTAGGCGCTTCTGCCTCTGGAAACAGTTTCTCCTATATTCTCATGATTCTGAACACCGTCTCAAATTTACTGAGTCTTCTCATCAGAGGACAGCAGCTCCAAGTCTCTCTTCATGCAATCAAGTCCCACATCCTGATTTTTCTAGCACATCTATTTTACACCCCCACCCATGTCTTGGCATCCTTCTGAACATGTGGTGGCCAGAATTGAACACAATATCCAGCCAAGGTCTATCCAACAATTTACATATAATGGTTCTGCATTTTGATTTTGTATTCTAACTTTTATAAAAAGACAAAGATCCCATGTACCTTTTCAACAGCCTTCTCAACTTGTCCTAACACACTCAAATATTTTATACATGCACCACCTGTACTCTCTGTTCCTGCACTCTCTTTAAAACATTGCCAATAATTGCAATGGGTAATAAATGCTGCGCACACATCACAAGTTTTTTAAAATCATGATTGTTGCATCTGTAACTAGAATTATATATTTCAAAATGCCACATCTGGATGGGCAGAATCTGTAACTGTATGTCAGTACATCCAGCACACCACTAGCTAAATTCCTTGCGAAACACTATAATATCAACCTACTTTGCAGGAAATGCACTCCCCACCAGAGGACACCTCCCTCAACTTCTCACAGATCAATGCATATGCCGGTATCTACCACTTTTTAAAGCATACACCTCCTTTACTCTCACAGGAGATTATACAAGTTACTAAAACTATAATCCAGTCTGGAAAAGCCTGAGCTCTCTACTGAACCTGTTGAAGCTCTATTTCTTAAATCCCACTGGTCCTCATCACTCTGTACTGCAGACAATTATTCTCTCAGACGTTGCTGAAATAGTTGTGGTCAAGATCATGCACAAAATAAAGATGAAAGATATAATGATTAAAATTTTAACTGGCACACAGACCCCACGTCAAATAGGTTCCATAGAGGGAGAATCCACCCATTGTGTTCTGCCCCTCCGGCAGGTCCTAATTTATCGATATAATCCCTACAGTGCAGAAGGAGGCCGTTCGGCCCATTGAATCCGCACCAACCCTCAGAAAGGCTCACATCTAACATCCAAGGCTTTTGAGTCACTAAAGAGTTCCTTAATGACAACACATACTTCGTAGAGTGCCAACCCAGTATTCTGAGATGGTAATCTGGCTTGGGCATGAACCAAACTCTTCGGACTCAGAAGTGGGAATACCACCCAGGTCAGTGGTCATTTCTTCTAGACCCGGGTCACCTGCTGGGTGTATATGTGTTTAGGTGTCAGGAAAGGAGATCATCAGTTTGGTTGCGACACTTTACCCTAGTCTCGGGGCACTCCAACATCCAAGTGCGTGCAAAGGAATGGTCACTTGGATAGTTAGTAATGGGCATCTTTGGAATTGTACTGCAGTAAGTGCCATCACCTTGAGGGAAAGTTAAAGCAGAAAGTGAAGGCAAATAAGTAGAAAACACAAAGCAAAAGGACTTACCCCTGAACTTTACAATGTAGGTCATAGATCTCCTCCACTTGAACACCTTTTACACCTGAGCAAGAGAATAGAGATGCTAACTCAGATTAGTTTCAATTTTTTTTTTAAACGATCAATGTCACAGTGCAGCAAAGGGTACTTTTAATATAGATTTTGAGAATTCTCTAATTGGTCAAGTTTATGTATTTTATTGAAACATGTTGCGATGTGAACAGGTACTTACCAAAATCCTCTACCAGCAGGGTGAAGAGCCCTGAAACAGAAAACAGGATTATACCATGAATGTAAACATCTCAGTCATCCAGCACTAAGTGTTAGGCATCGTCACGGTTTTGACAAATGGTTATTAATGACCTGACCGACAGCAATGTTCCGTTAAATAGCAGGTAGCATTACTATACCAAGTCTGCTTGAACTGTGTGAAATATCTAGCATTATGATCCCAGATTCAATAAAAGCAGAATACCGCGGAAACTGGAAATCTGAAATAGAAACATAAAATGCTGGATAAACTCAGATCTGGCAGCATCTGCAGAGAGAGAGAAATAGAGTTTTGAATCTGCATAACTTTTCTTCAAAGTTAAAAAGGTAGAAATGTGATGGAGAGGGGGATGGCGAAGGTGGAGCAGAATAGGTCAGGGATAGGTGGGAGCTAAAGAGAGATTGACAAAGATGTCCGCAGGAGAAATTTGGTTTGCCCCCGGGGAATACCTTTATGTACCTGCAAGTCCGAGCTTTCTTGAAGAAGCAGGTGGTGGAATTTCCGCTGCTGCCTTCCCGCAGGATACAGGACAGGGTGGTCTCGGGCATGTGGGTAGGAGACAGAAAGGTATCAGACATATACCAGGAGCTGCAAGAGGCGGAGTAGCTGAAGGTCAAGTGGGAGGAGGAGCTGGATGAGGGCCTGTGGGCGGACGCCCTGGGCAGGGTCAAGTCCTCCTCATCTTGTGCCAGGCTTAGCTTGATTCAGTTTAAGGTGGTCCACCGGGCCACATGACAGCGGCAAGAATGAGCAAGTTCTTTGGGGTGGAGGATAGGTGTGTGAGGTGTTCAGGGAGCCCAGCAAACCATGTCCATATGTTTTGGGCATGCCCGGCACTTAAAGAATTTTGGAGAGACTTTGCAAAGGCTATGTCCAAGGTCTTGGACACTCGGGTAAAGCCGAGTCTGGGGGATAGCGATATTTAGGGTGTCAGAAGATCCGGGAGCGCAAGAGTCGAAAGAGGCCAGAGTCCTGTCCTTTGCCTCCTTGGTAGCCCGGAGACGGATCTTGTTAATGTAGAGGGATGCGAAACCCCCAAGCGTGGAGACTTGGGTCAGTGACATGGCTGGGTTTCTAAGTTTGGAGAGGATAAAGTTTGCCTTGAGAGGGTTTTTGCTGGGGTTCTCCAGGCGGTGGCAACCGTTCCTTGACTGTCTTGCGGTATGTTAAGTAAGGAGGTCTTGTTAAGTTGTTATTTTTTTTTTCCTTCTTTTGGTAGTGGTTTTGTAAAGATTCTGTAAAATCTTGAATAAAAGCAAGTTTAAAAAAAAAGACAAAGATGTCATAGGCACAAGGCAAAGGGAATGTTAATGGCATCATGAAGGACTAAAGAAGGTGCTAATAGTGGCGTAAAGGCAAGGTAGGAGAATGTATAACTCGAAGAATAAAGGTCAGTGAAAGCAAAACAAAAGAACAAGTGACAGATGGCTATGTGTGGATGTTTGATGCGGCGGGGGTGGGGGGGGGGGCTGCATTGGGACGGACAAACAAAAATTCAAGATGGAGGAGCAAGTACGCAGTCTAAGTTGTTGAACTCAATGTTGAGTCCAGACTTTCTTTTTTAATCAAAGAAGGCTGTAATGTGGCTAATTGGAAGATGAGGTATTGTTCCTCCAGTTTGCGTCCTGTCCAATTCTATCCCTCTTCATATCTGAAGAACAATCATGCAGACTCAAAACGTTAACTCTGTTTCTCTCTCTCCAGAGATGTTGTTAGACCTGCTGAGTTTATTCGGCATTTTATATTTTAATTCCAGATTCAGTCCTTTCAACTTGGCTCAAGGCTGGAGTATATTTCGGCCTATCAGCACTAGGATAAAATATTAGTGATTACAGATTTATCACTAGCACTGGGGATGATGGGAGCAATATGAGTGGATGAATTGAAAATTCTAGATGTTAAACCACATTATTGTCTAGTCTATTTACCAATAGAAGATCACAAAATCTTACATCACGGGAAGAGGATATTTAGCCCATCAATACTGTGTTGGCTCTTTGAAAGAATTTATTTTCACTTGTTCTATTCTAGAAAATAGTTTGGTGAACGATAGAACTGAAGCCGATCTTCATATATTTTTATGTGTATTTAGAATCACACACAAGCATGCACCTCCTGATTGAGCAAACCATTTTTAGTCCGTTTATTTATCAGGGGCTCAAGTGAAATCCTAGTGCACACAACCAACACAGAATTGAACACAGAATTGAACACAATTAATAATGTCTGCCTTTAAATACAAATTAGGGTTAATGTGCGCAAAATACCAAAATCTTCCATATTCTGTTACAAAGAATTACACGTCACAATGTCCCTCCTCAAGGACCCTAACAATTTATTCATTCGTACATTTCTGTTTGCAAAAAACAATCTGATAGTCGATGACTTGCATCCCATCTATTTCCTTTGCCTCAAGCCAGCAAGGTCAATCCGTAATCCTTTCTCACGGACACTTTGTTTAAAATGTATGCTCTCCCACAACTGACAATTATCTACATGATGTTCAACGCGTATACTACCTACAGGCTCTTCCACAGAATCCCAGTTAAAATATTTGACGAATAGGATCCCATATCCACTGCCTCCACAAGCGTTAGTGATTCAGTAACTAAAGAACTTTTAACAACTTTTATTTTCTTAGCTTCCCAAACAGAAAGACAATGTTTCCCATTTTTATCCATCAGAAACATTTTGAAACTAGCTGCACTTGAATACCCATCAGGGAGATTGACATAGGAAGCATCACTAAAATGACTAGTTTTGCGTTTTTTGCGTATCCTAAGGATGGGAAACTTAAGTATGCATTGTGATGATATGCAGAAGCAATCATGTAAATAGTATTACATATGACCTCCAACCAGCAGGTGGCAGTAGAGAACAGCCAAGTGACACTGTTACCTCAGGGTGTCTGGAGATAGTCGCTGTAGTGGATAGTCACATTTGTAGTAGCTCTTAAATAATTTATAATAGTTAGTAGATTTTGATAATTTTCTTATGGTTATCTAACCCACATTATTGCTTAACAATAAACATTTAACTAGTCACAAACTAGACGTTCTCTAGTGCACTTATTCCGACCGGTCAAGCACCAGAACGTAATATGCATTTCTCCAGATTTATTTTTAAATCCGTTTTTGCACTTAAAACATAGAATCCCTGCAGTGCACAAGGAGACCATTCGGCCCATCGAGTTTGTACCGACTCTCTGAAAGAGCACCCTACCCAGGATCACTCCCCCCTAAACCCGTAACCCCACCTAAACTTTGGACACTAAGGGACACCTGCACATCTTTGAACTGTGGGAGGAAACCGGAGCACCCGGAGGAAACCCATGCAGACACGGGGAGAATGTGCAAACTCCACACAGCCAGTTACCCGAGGCCAGAATTGAACCCGGGTCCCTGACGCTGTGAGGCAGCAGTGCTAACCACTGTGCCACCGTGTCGCCCACGACATTCAAGTATTTAAATCCAACACACTAAAATCTGAGCTCGTCTGAACAGGGCTAGTTTAGCTCAGTTGGCTAGACAGCTGGTTTGTGATGCAGAACAAGGCCAGCAGCGTGTGTTCAATTCCCGTACCAGCTGAGAATTCTGAATTCTCTCTTTGTGTACCCGAACAGGTGCCGGAATGTGGCGACTAGGGGCTTTTCACAGTAACTTGATTGCAGTGTTAATGTAAGCCTTCTTATGACAATAAAGGTTTTTTTTTTATGCCCAACCAGTTCAACTCAGCAATCAAATTCCAAAATTGCAGTCTCTTCCTTCTCTTTCTATCATGACCGAATGTGAAATGAATGTGTTATGTGCATCCCAGTTAAATAGGATTGGTGACTTAAAGTCATTCCAGATCTGCTTAATTTCAAAACCAACATATTTAAAAGCCCCAGAATACTGACTCCCAATTTGAAATTCTAATCTTGATAACACATTTCTCAAATTCTGCACCATCACTTCACGAGAGAAAATCAACATGTGTCATGAAGGTGTCTGATACTGATAAAACATTGTGGGATCTGCTTTTAGCTGAACACAAAGTATTTTCAGGAAAACAGATCTCATTGGTAAACACTCTGGAAGGAACATTCTGGCCACAAACACTAGTTTCCAGTTTTCCTTCTACATCTGCTAACTCTCTTGGTGATTTAAGATGAAGTTATTTCTGAAAAGTATTTGGCTTGTATGTTGATTGGCCTACATTCTCATGAAAAAGTGGCCAAAAGGCTTAAATTATTTTTAAGATCCACTCCAACATCTATATCACCCAGTCCCTCTCCAAAACCTCGAGCAACTAGCTTTGCTTTGGCCTTATAAGTCATTTCTGCATACATATTTCAATTGTTACGAATGTCTGGTCATCTCTCAACAGTGGTTAAGAGACTGGACTAGAGCCATAACCTTTTTTAAGTTTTACGGTGATAATATAAGAAATAAGGCTTGGTTATGTTCTAAATAAATGCAAGAGAAAAGAAAGCAACATTTAAACTTTTAAACTTCAACCCTAACAATAACTGATTACATGTAGTTTCTTAACCTTAACACATCAGTTCCCATTAAACAGCACTTTAACAGAACATGCAGCTCTCATGCAACTTATTTAGGCAAAGGCAATACTGGCATTTATGAAGCAATTTTCCATCTGTTAGGGACATTCGTTCAGAACCCTTTTCTAAAGCTTGCCTCGGTGGCAACTTTCATGACCTCTCTCGGTTGATTTCCAAAGCCTTCTCTTGGACCTGTTCAAAACAGGATTATTTTGCTTTCTTTCTCTAAGCTCCACCCAGCCCCCCAAACAAAGGTTCTCTGCTGGGGTTTACAGATTTGAACCCATCATCGTTATCTGGGCTGTTTGATGGCCCACTCCCGTTCATACAAAGAACAAAGCCATGCTATTCATCAGCAACTAACCTCCCATTGATGGACAAAGAGCCCATCAGACTCTGCAACGGGCTAATGGCTGGTCAGACAGGAGTCCCGAAAAACAATGGATCTGGGGCGTCCTGTGCATTACCACTAAAGTGTTTAAGTCTGACTGGGACAATGTAACTCAGCCAGGTGTGGGCATGTCCCTCTGACTCCGTGCTAGCAAGGTTCCTCCCCCCCCCCCCTCCCCAAGTCTGTTTAAACCCTAAATTGAATGCTACATCTTGGATCTCATTTCTGGACCCAAGTTCCTAATATCTCCCTTGCGTAATACAAATCCATTTCTGTGACAAGGCTGGTTGGCTCTTATCTGATATCTTTGAATAAGCTCCAAACTATCTCCAACTATCCAATTCTCTGTGTTTTGCCTCCCTTATTTGTTGACATCCACCTAAACCTCATGGTCAAGAGGACATCCCCTTTATTTCCTTGTGCAATCCATTCAAGCCAAGAGCCTCTACTTGTACTTTTATCTCTGTAGGGACTATTAAAGGGTCTTTCTTCAGTAGGTGATTGCTTTCTGACACAACAGTCACTTTTGGGCTTGTTATCAGTACGTGCGCTGCGCTTTTCTTACTCTCCACAATTTTACCCCATTCTGTCAGTCCATGGATCTCACTCCTTGGCCACCATCCTGACCATCCACCAATATTTAAAACTGCCAGTATTTTCCCCCCATTGATTAGACCTCTCTGGAATATATGTCACCCAACTCTTTCATCCCCGGAATCAATCTGGTGGATCGCCTCTGAACTGCCTCCAATGCCATCACATCCTACCTCAAATAAGGAGACCAAAGCTGGATACAATACTTCAGATGTGGTCTCACCAACACCCTATATAATTTCAACAACACTTCTCTACTTTTATACTCCATTCCTTTTGCAACAAATGCGAGCATTCCATTTGCCTTTGTAATTACATGCTGTACTTGCATACTGACTTCTGTGATTCATGAACAAAGACACCCAGGCCATTCGGCCCAGACCCATTTTGAATCCGCTTTCCATTTAGATAATAATTTGCCTTTTATTTTTTTGGCCAAAATGGGTAACTTCACACTTATCCACATTAAACTCCATCTGCCAAATTTTGAACCATTTTCCTAGCCTATCGCTATCCATCTGTAAAATCTTGATTTCCTCATTACTGCCTACTTTCCCACCTATTTTATCTGCAGGTTTTGCTATGTTATACTCTGTCCCTGCTTGCAGATCATTTATTTAGATTGTAAACAGTTGAGGACTGACCCCTCCGTCACCCCACTAATTACAGTTTGCCAGCCAGAAAAGGACCCATTTATCACGACCCGCTGCTTTCTGTCAGTCAGCCAATCCTCAATTCAATCTAGTACCCTACCCCAATCCCATGCCATCTCAACTTCTGGATCAGTCTTTTATGCGGCACCTTGTCAAAAGCCTTCTGGAAGTCTAGATATGCAAGTCTATTATATGTCAGGATATGCATTGACCCAGTACACTCAAACAAAGCACTGCTCAGACCACATCACCCTGTGAAGATTGTGGAACAGGTGATAGTAGACATGGCAAATGTCAAGGTGTTCAGCATTTCCATGCGAAATGCGGGCTCTGGTAGATCCTGTTAGATGAGAAATCCTCGAAACTATCCACATTCATGTCTCCGGTAGGCAGATATTGTTTTCTTTGTGTGCCCCATGGGATCTCCACTGGCAGGGAGGTCTTCCAGTGGTGCATGGAGCAACTCTTTACAGGTCAATCTTGCGAGATCATTCTTTTTTAAATATAAATTTAAAGTACCCAATTATTATTTTTCAATTAAGGGGCAATTTAGCGTGGCCAATCCAGCTAACCTGCACATTTTTTGGGTTGTGGGGGTGTAGCCACCGAAGTTGGCCATTCCCTCAATACAAAATGGAGGAACACAAAGCTTGCAGGGTAAAATGGACAAAGTTTGCAGCACAAGCAGGCTGCACCAAGCCACTTATGTATTCTGTCTGCTAAGAGAGCAGACAGCACCGAAACGAACATTCCGCATACTAATGAGGCAATCTCCGGGACAGTTAGCATAGTAATGGAACGATCTCAGAGACAATGGACACAAATAGGGAAGCGACTGCAACATTGTATAGGATACCAGACACCCCGGCACCAGCGGGGTTCGAAGACAAAGCACCTGAAGGCCCGCTCAGTAGCCGAGGGACAGCCTCAGTATTGGGGGGGATTCAAACAAATCGATTGAGAAGAGACCCAATCGATCCGCAGCAGATAGAGGGTCCACCCAAAAGGGCGCGAAGCCCTGGGACCTATAAAAAACAGGTCCCAAACTTAGTTTGTTCTTCTTGACCAGCCCTCCTCTCTTGACCAGCCCTCTCGACCAGCCTTTACCGAAGAAGACCTTGACCGAGAGAGGTTCGGTTCGGTTCGGACAGCAGCCACCAGCAAGTAAGTGTCTCACAACGATCGCTACCAGAGATAGACACTCCTGACCGCTTTTAACCCGTACCAACCTGAAGTCTGCGGACCCAGTGCAGAGCAAGAGGCCTTGCCCCCTGATCCAGCAGTTCCCTTTAAGATAAGTATTGGTTTATTTAGTGGTAGGAATAGTTTAGTCATCTTAGCGTGTGCATGAGTAGATTATAATTGTATTATAATAAACTCATTTGTTTGAACTTACTAATTGGTGTATGGTTCTATTGCTTTGAACTTGACCTTGAAACTTGTGGCGGTATCTTAATGATACCTGGCGACTCCAAAGCCAAGTAACAAAACAGAGCCAAATTGAGTGTTAAGCACACTTACCCAGAACGAGCAACAGGGGCGAGACCCACACGGACATGGGGGAATGTGTAAACTCCACACGGACAGTGACCCGGAGCCGGATCGAACCCGGGTCTTCAATACCGTGAGGCAGCAGTGCTAACCAGTCCACCAACCTTGCAAGATCATTCTTGTTTGCGATTGTACTATGCAAGAACATGATGCGCGTCTTGGTCTTGTGCTTGGCAGAATCAGGACCATCCAATTAATGTTTAACCTTGCGGAATTCAGACTTAGGGTCAACCAAGTTCGTTATATGGCCCACTGACTCACAGTGGATAGAGTAATGCCTGATTCAGACAAGACAAGGGTATATGACAGATGGCTATTCCCATGGACAAGCAAGCTTTACAACGCTTCCTTGGTATCACACATTATCTTTCTAAGTTCATCCCGTGTTACAGTGTGGTCACTGGACTTCTTAGTTAACCTCTTCACCAGGACATCGAATAGTGCTGGCAACATCACCACACAGTAGTCTCCAACATACTCAAACAGTGCAGCAGGCACAGAAACAACCACCCACCCCCCCACCAAGCTAGTAAAATTGTACCTACGGAGCCTCCCCCAGTCCCGTGCACCTGCACCCTCAAGTACCTGAAGTGGGTTTGCCACCCTGTGGAATGGCAGCCCTCCCACCCCCATTCCCGACCGGGACAACACAAAGTCTTCACTCTTTTCGAGTTTTAATTTATACCCCAAAAAGGACCCAAAAGTTCGGAGAAGCTCCATCATACTATCCATCAACAAACTCGGCTCTGATATATATAACAATAAGCCGTCAGCATACAGACACCCGATGTTCCACGCCCCCCACTATTCCCTTCCACAATCCCGAGCTCCTGAGAGCAATGGCCATCGCAGGGCTGGGCAAACTTTTGCGTGCAAGGGCCACATTCAGAAATTCACAATTTTAAAGGGCCGCATAGTATATTAAGTAAAATAATTACTTCACCCGGTTATGATTCTGGGCGCCTCATATAGAACATATGAATTCTCCCCACCTTTGGGAGCCAGCCCCGCGCCGGAGCGGTTTGCACCAGAAGACTGGCGCAAAAACCCGGCGCCCCCGACAGCGGGGCTGGCCGAAAGGCTTTCGCCGGTCAGCGCATGCGCCGACAGTGACGTCAGCGGCAGCTGGCCACTGACGTCACTGCCGGTGCATGCGCGATGTGGGGTTCTCTTCCGCTTCCGCCATGGCGGAGGTTGTGGCGGACGCGTAGGAAAATTGTGCAGCCAGGGCACTGGCCCGGAGTCTGAGCGGGGGGCCCCGATCGTGGGCCAGGCCACTGTGGGGGCACCCCCCGGGGTTCGATCGCACCCCCCCAGGACCCCGGGGGCCTACTCACGCCGCTGATCCCGCCGTTCCAAAGGTGGTTCAAACCTCGGCGGCGGGAGAGGCCTCCCAGCGGCGGGACTTCGGCCCATTAGAACATTAGAACAGTACAGAACAGGCCTCTCGGCCCTCGACATTGTGCCGAGCAATGATCACCCTACTCAAGTCAACGTATCCACCCTATACCAGTAAGTAACCCAACAGCACCCCCCCCCCCTCCCCCCCCTCCATTAACATTAAAAAAAAAATTTAAAATTAAAAAAAAAAATGTTTTTTTTTTTTTAAAACAAATTTTTTTTTAATGACTTGGTGGGCCGCATAAAGACCTTTGGCGTTGTTTGCCCACCCCTGCTCTATCGCTTTGAGGGCCGCATGGTAGCACAAGTGATTAGCACTGTGGCTTCACAGCACCAGGGTCCCAGGTTCGATTCCCTGCTGGTTCACTGTCTGTGCGGAGTCTGGCGCAGTGGTTAGCATTGCTGCCTCACGGCGTTGAGGTTCCAGGTTCGATCCCGGCTCTGGGTCACTGTGGAGTTTGCACATTCTTCCCATGTTTGCATGGGTTTCGCCCCCACAACCCAAAGATGTGCAGGCTAGGTGGATTGGCCACGCTTAATTGCCCCTTAATTTGAAAAAAATGAATTAGGTACTCTAAATTTATAAACAAAAAGCGAAGCCGAACCGCCCGCTGCTGTTATACAATGCCGTTTTCACTCGGCCAAAGGTTGCCCACCTCCTCACCAATTCCACAGTTAAGTCCTGATAAATACGTATACCAACTCCAGCCCACTGCACCTCCCGCTTCACCCAACTCAGGACCTTCTCCTTCACATGGTACCTGTGGAAACAAATAATCACTGCTCTTGGCGGCTCATTTGCTTTTGGTTTGGGCCTCAACGACCAATGAGCCCGATCCAATTTATACCGAGAGGGATCCTCCCCTTCTGCCAGCAGCTCCGCCAACATCTTGGCAAAGTCAGCCTCGGGACCTCCACCCCCCTCGAACAGGCCCACGATCCTCAAGTTTAGCCGCCTAGATCTGTTTTCCAGATCCTCCAACTAGGCTCGCAGACCTTTGTTGGCCTCGACTACCCTCTGCAGCTCCTCACCCTTCGAGGTCAGTTGATCACTGTGTTGCGACAAGGCCTCCTCCACTCCCTTCATTTTCTCACCCTGCTCCCGCATCTCAGGCGAAGTCCTCAACACCATCGCCGGGGCAATCGCCTCCTCCACCAGCACCTTTAGCGCCACCATCATTTCCTTCATCATCACCTCCTTGCGTTTCGCAAACTATTTCTCGAGTTCCAAAGCCGTTTCTGCCGTAAGCAGTGTGACCCCATCCTGCGACCCAGCCTCCGCCATCTTTCCAGTTGCCGAGCTGACCCTTTCGCTCGACGGCGAACCTTCACTCGCTCTCTTCTTCACAGCGGTTTTCCTTTGGTTTTTCGACATCCCCCTACTTCCTTATGTCTTCCTGCACTTATTTCTCAAAAATTTGCCCCTGGGACCGGGCATTAAATTCTAATAAATCGAGCCTCGATCAGGAACCACCCAACGTGTGACTTTCTCCTGCATGCCGCCACCCGATGTCCCCAAGTTTGCAACGCATGTGTTAAAGCTATAACATTACAATCTCAGCATCGCCTACAAATGTGGTAAGGACCTGTATTTGGCGTGTGCTCTTTCCAAAGCCTTCTTATCCACCACAGACCAGACAGATCGTGAAGAAGGCACGATCATGACAATAGAGCTGTTGTCCTCTCATCAAATTCAGGAACTCAAGCAGGTCTTACTGGTGGTCATCACATGCAGGCACCATCATCATGAGGGCCAGCCAGAATCCTAAAGGGAGCCTCCTCACGAGCTCTGCACATTCCTCACCATCAGAGATGAACTAACTGTACAGAGTCAACTAATATTGTACAGCCAGCGCTTCATCATCCCTTACATCCTCCAGAGGTTCTACACACAACAACTGAACAAAGGGCACCCTGAGTTGGAACCAACCACATAAAGGCCAAGAAGTTACTGTATTGCCCTCCAGGCATGGAAAGGGAAGTTCCAAGATGTGTACAGTGCAATGCACTGAAGCTGCACCAAGCAGAGGAACCGCTGCATTTAGAACATAGAACATATAACATTACAGCGCAGTACGGGCCCTTCGGCCCTCGATGTTGCGCCGACCTGTGAAGCCATCTGAAGCCTATCTGACCTACACTATTCCATTTTCATCCATATGTCTATCCAGCGACCACTTAAATGCCCTTAAAGTTGGCGAGTCTACTACTGTTGCAGGCAGGGCGTTCCACACCCCTACTACTCTGAGTAAAGAAACTGCCTCTGACATCTGTCCTATATCTACTACCCCTCAATTTAAAGCTATGTCCCCTCGTGTTGGTCATCACCATCTGAGGAAAGAGACTCTCACTGTCCACCCTATCTAACCCTCTATCTTATATGTCTCTATTAAGTCACCTCTCAGCCTTCTCCTCTCTAACGAAAACAACCTCAAGTCCCTGAGCCTTTCCTCGTAAGACCTTCCCTCCATACCAGGCAACATCCTAGTAAATCTCCTCTGAACCCTTTCTAAAGCTTCCACATCCTTCCTATAATGTGGTGACCAGAACTGCACGCAGTACTCCAGGAGCGGCCGCACCAGAGTTATGTACAGCTGCAGCATGACCTTGTGGCTCCGAAACTCAATCCCCCTACTGATAAAGGCTAGCACACCATATGCCTTCTTAACAGCCCTATTAACCTGGGTGGCAACTTTCAGGGATTTATGTACCTGGATGCCGAGATCTCTCTGTTCATCTACACTACCAAGAATCTTGCCATTAGCCCAGTACTCTGCATTCCTGTTACTCCTTCCAAAGTGAACCACCTCACACTTTTCCGCATTAAACTCCATCTGCCACCTCTCAGCCCAGCTCTGCAGCTTATCTATGTCCCTCTGTATCCTATAACATCCTTCAGCACTATCCACAACTCCACCGACCTTCGTGTCATCTGCAAATTTACTAACCCATCCTTCTACACCCTCTTCCAGGTCATTTATAAAAATGACAAACAGCAGTGGCCCCAAAACAGATCCTTGCGGTACACCACTAGTAACTGAACTCCAGGATGAACATTTGCCATCAACCACCACCCTCTGTCTTCTTTCAGCTAGCCAATTACTGATCCAAACCGCTAAATCACCTTCAGTCCCATACTTCCTTATTTTCTGCAATAGCCTACCGTGTGGAACCTTGTCAAACGCCTTACTGAAATCCATATACACCACAGCAACCGCTTTACCCTCATCCACCTGTTTGGTCACCTTCTCAAAAAACTCAATAAGGTTTGTGAGGCATGATCTACCCTTCACAAAACCGTGTTGACTATCGCTAATCAACTTGTTCTTTTCAAGATGATTATAAACCCTATCTCTTATAACCTTTTCCAACATTTTACCCACAACCGAAGTACGGCTCACAGGTCTATAATTACCAGGGTTGTCTCTACTCCCCTTCTTGAACAAGGGGACAACATTTGCTATCCTCCAGTCTTCCGTCACTATTCCTGTCGACAAAGACGACATAAAGATCAAGGACAAAGGCTCTGCAATCTCCTCCCTGGCTTCCCAGAGAATCCTAGGATAAATCCCATCTGGCCCAGGGGACTTATCTATTTTTACACTTTCCAAAATTGCTAACACCTCCTCCTTGTGAACCTCAATTCCATCTAGCCTGGTCAACTGAACCTGAGTATTCTCCTCGACAACATTGTCTTTCTCCAGTGTAAACACTGATGAAAAATATCCATTTAACGCTTCCCCTATCTCCTCGGATTCCACACACAACTTTCCACTACTATCCTTGATTGGCCCTAATCTTACTCTAGTCATTCCTTTGTTCCTGATATACCTATAGAAAGCCTTAGGGTTTTCCTTGATCCTATCCGCCAACGACTTTTCGTGTCCTCTCCTCGCTCTTCTTAACTCTCCCTTTAGGTCCTTCCTGGCTAACTTGTAACTCTCAAGTGCCCTAACTGAGCCTTCATGTCTCATCCTAACATAAGCCTTCTTCTTCCTCTTGACAAGTGCTTCAACTTCCTTAGTAAACCACGGTTCCCTTGCTCGACAACTTCCTCCCTGCCTGACAGGTACATACTTATCAAGGACACGCAGTAGCTGTTCCTTGAAAAAGCTCCACATTTCAATTGTACCCATCCCCTGCAGTTTCCTTCCCCATCCTATACATCCTAAATCTTGCCGAATAGCATCATAATTGCCTTTCCCGCAGCTATAATTCTTGCCTTGCGGTATATACCTATCCCTGCCCATTGCTAAAGTAAACATAACCGAATTGTGATCACTATCACCAAAGTGCTCACCTACATCTAAATCTAACACCTGGCCGGGTTCATTACCCAGTACCAAATCCAATGTGGCCTCGCCCCTTGTTGGCCTGTCTACATACTGTGTCAGAAAACCCTCCTGCACAAAAACTGACCCATCTATAGTACTCAAACTATAGTATTTCCAGTCAATATTTGGAAAATTAAAGTCCCCCATAACAACTACCCTGTTACTCTCGCTCCTGTCGAGAATCATCTTTGCAATCCTTTCCTCTACATCTCTGGAACTATTCGGAGGTCTATAGACAACTCCCAACAGGGTGACCTCTCCTCTCCTGTTCCTAACCTTGGCCCATACTATCTCAGTAGATGAGTCCTCAAACGTCCTTTCTACCGCCGTAATACTTTTCTTGATTAACAATGCCACACCCACCCTCTTTTACCATCTTCTCTGTTCTTACAGAAAGATCTAAATCCTGGAACCTGCAACAACCATTCCTGTCCCTGTTCTACCCATGTCTACAAAATCGCCACAACATCGAGATCACAGGTACCAACCCATGCTGCAAGCTCACCCACCTTATTCCGGATGCTCCTGGCGTTGAAGTAGACACACTTCAAACCAGTGTCTTGTTTGCCAGTGCCCTCTTTCGAACTTTTAACCCTATCCCTGACCTCACTACTCTCAACATCCTGTACACTGGGACTACAATGTAGGTTCCCATCCCTCTGCTGAATTAGTTTACACAAGGTCCCGGACCTCCTATTGCCATTCACAGCAGCTGATATCTTCGAATGGAATGGTAAACAACATTAGTCTCAGTTGATTCGTATTCCGGATGGTTATGAACTCGGCTATCTGCCAAACATAACAAGTTAAATAGTAATCATTCGCCACACACTGTATCTCAACATACCAGTGCCAAAGAAGAAACAGGCAAAGTGTCTCAACACTACCATCCGGTGGCCTTGACCTCAATCATCATGAAGTGCTTCGAGAGGTTGGTCAAGAGACACATCAACTCCATTGTTCCAGAATTCCTTGATCCACTGCAATTTGCATATCACCACAATCGATCCACAGCAGACAGTATCTCCCTGGCCCTACACTCATCCCTGCAGCATCTCAACAACAAGGACTCCTACTTCAGATTCCTAATCATTGACGAAAGCTCCGCCTTCAACAGTATAATCCCAGCCCACCTTAAACTCCAAAACCTAGGACTCGGTTCCTCCCTCTGCAACAGGATCCTTACCTTCCTGACCCATAGACCACAATCAGTAAAGATAAATGACAAAAGGTTAGGTGGGGTTACAGGGATAGGGTAGGGGCGTAGGCTTGAATGGGGTGCTCTTTCTGGGGGCCGGTGCAGGCTTGATTGGCTGAGTAGCCTCCTTCTGTAGTGTAGGGATTCTATGACCTCCTCCACGATAATCCCCAATACCGGGGCCACACAAGACTGCGTACTTGGCCCCCACCATACTCCTTATAGACACACGACTGTGTGGCAAAATTCAGCTACAACTCCATCTACAAGTTTGCTGATGACGCGACCGTAGTGGGTCGGATCTCGAACAACGATGAGTTAGAGTACAGGAAGGAGATAGAGAACCTAGTGGTGTGGTGTAACAACAATCTCTCCCTCAATGTCAGCAAAGCTGGGGAGCTGGTCATCGGCTTCAGGAAGCGAAGCGTCGTACACACCCATCCGCATCAATGGTGCTGGGGTGGAGATGATTGACAACTTCAAATTCCTAGGTGTGCACATCAACCATCTGTCCTGGTCCACCCACATCGACGCTACGACCAAGAAAGCACAACAGTGCGTTTACTTCCTAAGGGAACTAAGGAAATGTGACATGTCGACACTAACTATTACCAATTTTTACACCATAGAAAGCATCCTATCTGGCTGCATCACAGCCTGGTATGGCAACTGCTCACCCCAAGACCGTAAGAAACTATAGAGTCGTGAATACTTTGGTTCGGACCTTTAACGAGGCATGGGAGGGGGGAGTTTTGCCCCCGACGATGTCACGGGCGCTGATTTCCCTGATCCTGAAGCGAGATAAGGACCCCTTGCAGTGTGGATCATATAGGCCAATTTCACTGCTGAATGTGGACGCCAAGTTTCTGGCGAAGATCTTGGCCACTAGAATAGAGGACTGTGTGCCGGGGGTGATACATGAAGATCAGACGGGTTTTGTGAAGGGGAGGCAGCTGAACACTAACATGCGAAGGCTGCTAAATGTGATAATGATGCCGGCGGCAGAAGGAGAGGCGGAGATTGTGGTGGCATTGGATGCGGAGAAGGCCTTTGATAGGGTTGAGTGAGAGTACTTGTGGGAGGTGTTAGAGAGGTTCGGGTTTGGGGAGGGGTTTATTAAATGGGTGAGGTTGCTGTACGAGGCCCCGATGGCGAGTGTAGTGACAAATGGGAGGAGGTTCGAGTACTTCAGGCTCTACCGTGGGACGAGGCAGGGGTGCCCCCTGTCCCCCTTGCTTTTTGCATTGGCAATTGAGCCTCTGGCCATGGCGCTCAGGGAGTTGGGGAGGTGGAGGGGTCAGGTGTGGGGTGGGGAGGAGCACCGAGTGTCGCTTTATGCAGATGACTTGCTGCTGTATGTAGCAGACCCGGTGGGGGAAATGCCGGAGGTGATGGAAATTCTTGCTGAGTTTGGGAGTTTCTCGGGATATACGTTGAACCTGGGCAAGAGTGAGCTGTTTGTTGTACACCCGGGAGATCAGGAGGAGGGGATTGGTAGGCTCCGCGAAAAAGGGCAGTGAGGAGTTTTAGGTACCTGGGGGTTCAGGTAGCTAGGAGTTGGGGGACTTTGCATAAGCTTAATTTTACTAGGTTGGTGGAGCAGATGGAGGAGGAGTTTAAAAGGTGGGACATGCTGCCGCTGTCGTTGGCTGGTAGAGTGCAGTCCGTCAAAATGACGGTGCTCCCAAGGTTTTTGTTTCAGTGCCTCCCCATTTTCATTCTGAGGGCCTTTTTTAGGAGGGTGAATAGCAGCTTCATGGGATTTGTTTGGGCGCACGGGACTCCGAGGGTGAGGAGGGTCTTTTTGAAGCGAGGCAGGGATAGAGGTGGGCTGGCGCTGCCCAACTTCTCAGGGTACTATTGAGCGGCTAATGTCTCGATGATACGCAAGTGGGTAATGGATGGGGAGGAGGCAGCATGGAAACGGATGGAGATGGCGTCCTGTGGAGGCACGAGCCTGAAGGCACTGGTAACAGCGCCGTTGCCGCTCCCTCCAACGAGGTACACTACAGGCCCGGTGGTGGCGACACAGGGGGGAAGTGGGGGGCTCGGTGGAGGCCCCGCTGCGGGGGAACCACCGGTTTGTCCCAGGGAACATTGATGGCGGGTTCCTGGGGTGGCACAGGGCGGGCATAAGGAAGTTGGGAGACCTGTTCATTGACGGGAGGTTTGCGAGCCTGGGTGAGCTGGAGGAGAAGTTTGAGCTCCCCCCGGGGAATATGTTCAGGTACCTTCAGGTCAAGGCGTTTGCTAGGCGGCAGGTGGAGGGGTTCCCTTCGCTGCCCCCGTGGGGGGTAAGGGATAGAGTGCTTTCGGGGGTGTGGGTCGGGGATGGGAAGGTGTCTGACATCTACCAGGTGATGCAGGAGGTGGAGGAAGCGTCGGTAGAGGAGCTGAAGGCTAAGTGGGAAGTGGAGCTGGGGGAGCAGATTGAGGAGGGGACATGGGTGGACGCCCTGGAGAGGGTGAACTCCTCTTCATGTGCGAGGCTTAGCCTCATCCAGTTCAAGGTACTGCACAGGGCTCATACGTCCGGGACGAGGATGAGCAGGTTTTTTGGGGGTGAGGACAGGTGCATTAGGTGTTCGGGGAGCCTAGGAGAACCATGCCCATATGTTTTGGTCACCTGTTTTGGTCCTTGCATCACCTGGTAGATGTCAGACACCTGAATCGTCCCATTCCGGCGCCTGTTCGGGTACACAGAGGGAGAATTCAGAATGTCCAAATTACCTAACAGCAAGTCTTTCGGAAGTAGTGGGAGGAAACTGGAGCACCTGGAGGAAATCTATGCACACACGCAAAGAACGTGCAGACACCGCACAGGCAGTGACCCAGCCAGGAATCGAACCTGGGACCCTGGCGCTGTGAACTGATCTTTCTACGCATCTTCTCTATTGTTATTAGTACTATAGTCCGTATGCTTATATGTCTATGTCTTTACATTGTGTATTTATCGAATGTCCTATGTTTTTTCATCCATGGAACGATCTGCTTGCACTCTATGCAGAACAATAAATACTTTTCACTCGGTACACATGACAATAAATCTAAATCTAATTTAAAACAAAGTTTCATCACAGACAATGCTCACCAATTCATCTCCACGGAATTTTGGAACTTTGCACACACATGGGACTATGAGCATCTCACGAGCAGCCCCTTATTTCCACAGTCAAACATTCAGTTAGAATGGGTGGTTTACTCACCAAGCATCTGCGAGAGAAATATGCACGCGATCACACAGACTGCTATGCTGCATTCTTCAGCCTGAAAAATCTACAACCACAGGGCCTGCCCTCGTCAAAGAGTCTTTTCCAGGTGCACCAAGACCATGTAGTACACCACACAATGGGCTGTACATACTGCGTGTCATATCTCATGCCACCGGTTGTCCTAACTAAACAACGAAGGTGTAGACGGAGCGGTCACGTGAGAATGTGATGACACGGCTACAAAAGAGGTCACGTGGCGTGAGTTATTCACCGGAGCCTGGCAAGAGCACAAGTGTCGTATACAGCTGTTGAGTCTAGGAATAAACTACCTTTGTTGGAAGTCTTTGATGCCAGTGATTTAAGAAACCCACAACATTCTACACCCGAGGAATTATTTCACAGCAGCAGATGTCTGAACAAACAGGATCTCCTGAAGCATACACGAGTTAGAACTAGAAGCCTGTCCGTGAGTCGCCAAATTGAATTCTGCTGATCTTCTATACAATGTTTTAACCTCCACGATACAGTAAGTAAAGTTGCTTTCTCCTTTGAGGGGGAAGAGAGCTGGTTGCTGGTGATTTAACCTGAGGATCAGCACACTTCAGGCAAGGGGGACAGTTGAAAAGGCTGGGCCTTCATGAATAATCTCAGCTGGTACGGGGATAGAGCGCACTATTAGTCTTCTTCTGCACCAGCTGTCCAGAAAACTGAGCTAAACCAGCTTCCCCCTCGTATACCTCCACAATATACTCCTCCATGGAATGATCACTGGTACTTCAAATTCTATCAAATTCAGACCATATTTCATTAATGTTTAACAGATTATCTTTCTTCAAAATGTCATCCAAGAACTCAGCTGAAAATCCAAGCCTTCATCATTATCCAACCGACATGCAACCTGCTCAAAAGATACTTCTGATTTTACTTCTGGTAGGAAGTGACAGCACCATGGCCATGCTTTTCCTCTTTGGTAGGGACATAACCTATGTCCAAGTAGCCACTTCAATCTTCCACTGGTCAGATGGTTCAGACTCTGAGAAACTCAGAGAGCAATCATCCCCCAACAATTTATACTTGCTTCCTGACATTTTCTGTAAAGGTTACTTGGTTGTAGTTTTCTGTCTGAAAGTAATCTTCTTCGATTCCAAGCTTCATCGTCAGGTAATATCATCAAGGAGCGGCACGGTGGCGCAGTGGTTAGCACTGCTGCCTCACGGAAACGAGGACTCGGGTTCGATCCTGGCCCCGGGTCACTGTTCGTGTGGAGTTTGCACATTCTCTCCATCTGCGTGGGTCTCACCACCACAACCCAAAAATATGTGCAGGCTAGGTGAATTGGCCATGCTAAATTGCCCCTTAATTGGAAAAAAAGAATTGGGTACACTAAATTTATATATTTTTTAAATCATGTGCGACCATGTTCAAGCCAGAGAGCCAGTTGGTAAAGGACAAGACAGGATCGTCCTGAAACACTTTTATAGTTATTTACCAAGTTACATACAAGTATTAAAAGCAGATGGGACCTCGGTTTAATATTTAGAAGCTTAGAAGACAGAAAGGTGATCTAATTTAAAGATATAAAATTCTTAATGGGCGTGATGAAAACATAGCCCATATTCAGGTTGAAAAGCTGTGCAGTTTTATCAGATCCAGAGGAAAAATGTCTGAATGAAAATATTCGAATTTGGCTCGTGGTGGAGAGGAACTGGAATGGAGTTCAGATGTCAAAAAAACGTAACTTACAACCACTCTCATGTCAAACGGCAGCATCTAAGGTTTCATGTTCCTGGAATCATTCCGAGTTCTCCAACTTGAATCGGAATTCAGCACCACATCTTGCGTGAGGGTGGGCTGCTCCATATACACAACCCTTAATAATCAATTGGTCTGGAGTCCCATAAAGTACTGAGCAGGAAACAAGGCTGCAGCTACTGACATAAGCACAAACTATCACCACTGTCGGTCAGTGCAGGACTAAATAAGCCACCCAAAGTAGGGCTGTGAATGAGAGTTCTGGAGCAGCGGGTGGGAACGGTATGAGAATGGGAAATGAATAAGAGGTGAAATGAGATAGAAACGGGAAGGTCAAAATGCAGGATGAGAGAGAATGTAAAAGAGGAATAGAATTTACAGTGCAGAAGGAGGTCATTCGGCCCTTGGAACGAGCACCCCACTAAAGCCCACACCTCCACCCTATCCCCGAAACCCAGTAACCCCACCCAACCTTTTTGGACATTAAGGGCAATTTATCATGGCCAATCCACCTAACCCGCACATCTTTGGACTGTGGGAGGAAACCAGAGCATCCGGAGGAAACCCACGCAGACACGGGGAGAATGTGCAGACTCCGCACAGATAGTGACCCAGTGGGGAATCGAACCCGAGACCCTGGAGCTGTGAAGCAACTGTGCTCACCACTGTGTTACCGTGCTACCTTACTGTGCTTCCGTGCTATCCTACTCTGCTATCATGCTACCCTATTGTGCTATCATGCTACCCTGCGAAAGTAAATGAAGAAAAGGAGTGGGCATAGGCAGACTGGAAAGGATGAGCTGGGATATTTACCATGGTCACTGCCAAAAAGCAGCCCACTGAAACTTTCACTGAGGTCATCTACGGTTTGTGGCGGAACTGCGGAGGTTCAAAAATTGAGTTTTGGTAGGGGAGAGCAAGCTCTTACACTGTTTGATGTCAGACCTGGTGATGAATTGCTTAGCCTTACGCATTCACATTGACAACCCACGAACTTAAATAAATAATGACATCGGCTGTGCCTGGGTGCAAGCAAGCAGTTTGCTTTCAAAACCAACCAGTAACCGGAACGGTGAGCAACACTTTCCAAACTAATAACCTGGGCGACGAGCAGCACTTTCCAAACCAGTAACCGGGAGAGAGAGCGGGAAACACTGAACAAACCAGTTACCAGGAAGGTGCGTGACACTTTCCAAACCAGTAACCAGGACAAAGAGTGACCCTTTCCAAACCAGTAACCGGCACGGAGAGAGACATTTTCCTAACCAGTAACCAGGACAAAGAGCGACCCGTTCCAAACCAGTAACCGGCACGGAGAGAGACATTTTCCAAACCAGTAATCAGGACAAAGAGCGACCCTATCCAAACCAGTAACCGGGACGGAGAGAGACATTTTTCAAACCAGTAATCAGGACAAAGCGCGACTCTTTCCAAACCAGTAACCGGGACGGAGAGAGACATTTTCCAAACCAGTAATCAGGACAAAGAACAACCCTTTGCAAACCAGTAACCAGGATGGAGAGAGACATTTACCAAACCAGTAACCGGGATGGAGAGAGACATTTACCAATCCAGTAATCAGGACAAAGAGCGACTCTTTCCAAACCCGTAACCAGGGTGGAGAGACACATTTACCAAACCAGTAACCGGGATGGAGAGAGACATTTTCCAATCCAGTAACCGGGACGGAGAGAGAGACATTTACCAATCCAGTAACCAGGACAGAGAGAGAGACATTTTCAAATCCAGCAACAGGGACGGAGAGAGAGACGTTTTCCAATCCAGTAACCAGGACAGAGAGAGAGACATTTTCCAATCCAGTAGGTGGGACGGAGAGAGACATTTTCCAATCCAGTAAGTGGGACGGAGAGAGACATTTTCCAATACAGTAACTGGGACGGAGAGAGACATTTTCCAATCCAGTAACCAGGACGGAGAGAGAGACATTTTCCAATCCAGTAACCGGGACGGAGAGAGACATTTACCAATCCAGTAACCGGGACGGAGAGAGAGACATTTACCAATCCAGTAACCAGGACGGAGAGAGAGACATTTACCAATCCAGTAACCGGGTCGGAGAGAGACATTTACCAATCCAGTAACCGGGACGGAGAGAGAGACATTTTCCAATCCAGTAACCGGGACGGAGAGAGAGACATTTACCAATCCAGTAACCGGGTCGGAGAGAGACATTTACCAATCCAGTAACCGGGACGGAGAGAGAGACATTTACCAATCCAGTAACCGGGACGGAGAGAGAGACATTTTCCATTCCAGTAACCGCGACGGAGAGAGAAACATTTTCCAATCCAGTAACCGGGATGGAGAGAGACATTTTCCAAACCAGTAATCAGGACAAAGTGCGACTCTTTCCAAACCAGTAACCGGGACTGAGAGAGACATTTTCCAAACCAGTAATCAGGACAAAGCGCGACTCTTTCCAAACCAGTAACCGGGACGGAGAGAGAGACATTTTCCAATCCAGTAACCGGGACGGAGAGAGGGACATTTTCCAATCCAGTAATCAGGACAAAGAGCGACTCTTTCCAAACCAGTAACGAGGATGGAGAGAGACATTTACCAAAACAGAAACCGGGACGGAGAGAGAGACATTTTCCAATCCAGTAACCGGGACGGAGAGAGAGACATTTTCCAATCCAGTAATCAGGACAAAGAGCGACCCTTTCCAAACCAGTAACCGGGACGGAGAGAGACATTTTCCAAACCAGTAATCAGGACAAAGCGCGACTCTTTCCAAACCAGTAACCGGGACGGAGAGAGAGACATTTTCCAATCCAGTAACCAGGACAGAGATAGAGACATTTTCCAATCCAGTAATCAGGACAAAGAGCGACTTTTTCCAATCCAGTAACCAGGATGGAGAGAGACATTTAACAAAACAGTAACCAGGACAGAGAGAGAGACATTTCCCAATCCAGTAACTGGGACGGAGAGAGAGACATTTTCCAATCCAGTAACCGGGATGGAGAGAGAGACATTTTCCAATCCAGTAACCGGGACGGAGAGAGAGACATTTTCCAATCCAGTAACCGCGACGGAGAGAGAGACATTTTCCAATCCAGTAACCGCGACGGAGAGAGAGACATTTTCCAATCCAGTAATCAGGACAAAGAGCGACTCTTTCCAAACCAGTAACGAGGATGGAGAGAGACATTTTCCAAACCAGTAACGAGGATGGAGAGAGACATTTACCAAACCAGTAACCGGGACGGAGAGAGACATTTTCCAAACCAGTAATCAGGACAAAGCGCGACTCTTTCCAAACCAGTAACCGGGACAGAGTGAGACATTTACCAATCCAGTAACCGGGACGGAGAGAGAGAGAGACATTTACCAATCCAGCAACCAGGACGGAGAGAGACATTTACCAATACAGTAACCGGGACGGAGAAGACATTTTCCAATCCAGTAAGTGGGACGGAGAGAGACATTTTCCAATCCAGTAAGTGGGACGGAGAGAGACATTTTCCAATACAGTAACTGGGACGGAGAGAGACATTTTCCAATCCAGTAACCAGGACGGAGAGAGAGACATTTTCCAATCCAGTAACCGGGACGGAGAGAGAGAGACATTTACCAATCCAGTAACCGGGACGGAGAGAGAGACATTTACCAATCCAGTAACCAGGACGGAGAGAGAGACATTTACCAATCCAGTAACCGGGTCGGAGAGAGACATTTTCCAAACCAGTAATCAGGACAAAGAGCGACCCTTTCCAAACCAGTAACCGGGACGGAGAGAGACATTTTCCAAACCAGTAATCAGGACAAAGTGCGACTCTTTCCAAACCAGTAACCGGGACTGAGAGAGACATTTTCCAAACCAGTAATCAGGACAAAGCGCGACTCTTTCCAAACCAGTAACCGGGACGGAGAGAGAGACATTTTCCAATCCAGTAACCGGGACGGAGAGAGGGACATTTTCCAATCCAGTAATCAGGACAAAGAGCGACTCTTTCCAAACCAGTAACGAGGATGGAGAGAGACATTTACCAAAACAGAAACCGGGACGGAGAGAGAGACATTTTCCAATCCAGTAACCGGGACGGAGAGAGAGACATTTTCCAATCCAGTAATCAGGACAAAGAGCGACCCTTTCCAAACCAGTAACCGGGACGGAGAGAGACATTTTCCAAACCAGTAATCAGGACAAAGCGCGACTCTTTCCAAACCAGTAACCGGGACGGAGAGAGAGACATTTTCCAATCCAGTAACCAGGACAGAGATAGAGACATTTTCCAATCCAGTAATCAGGACAAAGAGCGACTTTTTCCAATCCAGTAACCAGGATGGAGAGAGACATTTAACAAAACAGTAACCAGGACAGAGAGAGAGACATTTCCCAATCCAGTAACCGGGACGGAGAGAGAGACATTTTCCAATCCAGTAACCGGGACGGAGAGAGAGACATTTTCCAATCCAGTAACCGGGACGGAGAGAGAGACATTTTCCAATCCAGTAACCGGGACGGAGAGAGAGACATTTTCCAATCCAGTAATCAGGACAAAGAGCGACTCTTTCCAAACCAGTAACGAGGATGGAGAGAGACATTTTCCAAACCAGTAACGAGGATGGAGAGAGACATTTACCAAACCAGTAACCGGGACGGAGAGAGACATTTTCCAAACCAGTAATCAGGACAAAGCGCGACTCTTTCCAAACCAGTAACCGGGACAGAGTGAGACATTTACCAATCCAGTAACCGGGACGGAGAGAGAGAGAGACATTAACCAATCCAGCAACCAGGACGGAGAGAGACATTTACCAATACAGTAACCGGGACGGAGAGAGAGACATTTACCAATCCAGCAACCAGGACGGAGAGAGACATTTTCCAATCCAGTAACCGGGATGGAGAGTGAGACATTTTCCAATCCAGTAACCAGGACAGAGAGAGACATTTTCCAATCCAGTAACCGGGACGGAGAGAGATATTTTCCAATCCAGTAACGGTGATAGAGAGAGAGACATTTTCCAATCCAGTAACCAGGACGGAGAGAGACATTTTCCAATCCAGTAACCGGGACGGAGAGAGACATTTTCCAATCCAGTAACCGGGACGGAGAGAGACATTTTCCAATCCAGTAACTGGGACGGAGAGAGACATCTTCCAATCCAGTAACCGGGACGGAGAGATAGACATTTTCCAATCCAGTAACCAGGACAGAGAGAGAGACATTTCCAATCCAGTAACCAGGACAGAGAGAGAGACATTTCCAATCCAGTAACCGGGACGGAGAGAGACATTTTCCAATCCAGTAACCGGGACGGAGAGAGAGACATTTACCAATCCAGTAACCGGGACGGAGAGAGACATTTTCCAATCCAGTAACCAGGACAGAGAGAGAGACATTTTCCAATCCAGTAACCGGGACGGAGAGAGACATTTTCCAATCCAGTAACCGGGACGGAGAGAGACATTTTCCAATCCAGTAACTGGGACGGAGAGAGACATTTTCCAATCCAGTAGCCAGGACAGAGAGAGAGACATTTTCCAATCCAGTAACCGGGACGGAGAGAGAGACATTTTCCAATCCAGTAACCGGGACGGAGAGAGAAATTTACCAAAACAGTAACCGGGACGGAGAGAGAGACATTTTCCAATCCAGTAATCAGGACAAAGACAACTCTTTCCAAACCAGTAACGAGGATGGAGAGAGACATTTACCAAACCAGTAACCAGGATGGAGAGAGAAATTTACCAAAACAGTAACTGGGACAGAGAGAGAGACATTTACCAATCCAGTAACCGGGACGGAGAGAGACATTTTCCAAACCAGTAACGAGGATATGAGAGACATTTTCCAATCCAGTAACCGGGACGGAGAGAGAGACATTTTCCAATCCAGTAACCGGGACGGAGAGAGAGACATTTTCCAATCCAGTAACCGGGACGGAGAGAGAAATTTACCAAAACAGTAACCGGGACGGAGAGAGAGACATTTTCCAATCCAGTAATCAGGACAAAGAGCGACTCTTTCCAAACCAGTAACGAGGATGGAGAGGGACATTTACCAAACCAGTAACCAGGATGGAGAGAGAAATTTACCAAAACAGTAACCGGGACAGAGAGAGAGACATTTACCAATCCAGTAACCGGGACGGAGAGAGACATTTTCCAAACCAGTAACGAGGATGGAGAGAGACATTTACCAAACCAGTAACCAGGATGGAGAGACACATTTACCAAAACAGTAACCGGGACAGAGAGAGACAGACATTTTCCAATCCAGTAACCGGGACGAAGAGAGACATTTTCCAAACCAGTAACCAGGACAAAGAGCGACTCTTTCCAAACCAGTAACCGGGACGGAGAGAGACATTTTCCAAACAAGTAATCAGGACAAAGCGCGACTCTTTTCAAACCCGTAACAAGGACGGAGAGAGACATATTTCAAACCAGTAACCAGGACAAAGAGCGACTCTTTCCAAACCAGTAACCGTGACGGAGAGAGAGACATTTTCCAAACCAGTAACCAGGACAAAGAGCGACTCTTTCCAAACCAGCAACCAGGATGGAGAGACACATTTACCAAAACAGTAACCGAGACAGAGAGACATTTTCCAATCCAGTAACCAGGACGGAGAGAGAGACATTTACCAATCCAGTAACCGGGACGGAGAGAGAGACATTTACCAATCCAGTAATCAGGACAAAGAGCGACTCTTTCCAAACCAGTAACGAAGATGGAGAGAGACATTTACCAAACCAGTAACCAGGATGGAGAGACACATTTACCAAAACAGTAACCGGGATAGAGAGAGAAACATTTTCCAATCCAGTAACCGGGACGGAGAGAGACATTTTCCAAACCAGTAACCAGGACAAAGAGCGACTCTTTCCAAAGCAGTAACCGGGACGGAGAGAGACATTTTCCAAACCAGTAATCAGGACAAAGTGCGACTCTTTTCAAACCCGTAACCGGGACGGAGAGAGACATTTTCCAAACCAGTAACCAGGACAAAGAGCGACTCTTTCCAAACCAGTAACCGGGACGGAGGGAGACATTTTCCAATCTATTAATCAGGACAAAGCGCGACTCTTTTCAAACGCGTAACCAGGATGGAGAGAGACATTTACCAAACGAGTAACCGGGACAGAGAGAGACATTTACCAAACCAGTAATCAGGACAAAGAGCGACTCTTTCCAAAACAGTAACCAGGATGGAGAGAGACATTTACCAAAACAGTAACCAGGACGGAGAGAGAGACATTTTCCAATCCAGTAACCAGGATGGAGAGAGACATTTACCAAACCTGTAATCATGTAAGAGTAAGACACTTTCCAAACCAGTAAACCGGACCAAGAGATTTTAATGAGCAAACAAATGGGATTTGGGAGTGCGAAGGAGGTGAGGGATCCAGGTGGGAGATATGTGATTGTGAGTAGGGTATTTGAAGGGGCACCGGTAGTGTTGGTAAATGTGTATGTCCCAAATTGGGATGATGTGGGATTTTTGAGAGGGTTGCTGGCAGCAATCCCAGATTTGGCCACGTACCAGTTGATCATGGGAGGAGATTTTAACTGTACTGGAGCCGAGGGTGGATAGATCAAGCTCCAGGTCAATGGGTAGGGTACGAATGGCAAGGGAGCTGGGGGGGTTTATGGCGAGGATGGGTATAGTGGATCCATGGCGCTTTCAGAACCCAGGGGGAAGGGAGTATTCCTTCTTTTCACACATCGAGAAGGTGTATTCGAGGATTGATTACTTTGCAGTGAGTCGGAAGATTTTGGTTGGGGTGGAGGGGATAGTTATCTTGGACCATGCACCCCACTGGCTAGATACTCAGTTCAGTACGGGATGAGAGCAGAGACCGGGGTGGAGGTTTGACTCGGGGTTGTTGGTGGATGGAGGTTTTTGTGAAAAGGTGCGGTTGGCGATTAGGGATTATGTGGAGTTCAATCAGAATGGGGAGGTGTTGGCGGGCATTTTTTGGGACGCACTGAAGGCAGTGGTCCGGGGAGAAATTATCTCATTTACAGTTCCGGCGAATAAGGAAAGGAGGGCGGAACATGGCCATCTAGTGAGCGAGATAGTGGAGGTGGACAGGGAATATTCGAGGGTGCCCACCGTGGAGTGATTGGCAAGGAGGAAAAAGTTGCAGGGGCAATTTGACAGGCTGACAACGGGGAGGGCGGTAGGGCAACTGCGTAGGGCAAGAGGGGTGCAATATGAGTATGGGGAGAAGGCGAGCCACATGCTGGCGCACCAGCTGCGGAGGCAGGCTGCATCCAGGGAAATATTGAAGATCCGGACTGGGGCTGGGGATGTGGTGTCAGAGACAGGGAAGATAAATGAGGCATTTAGAGAGTATTACCAGGGACTTTATGAGGCAGACCCCAGGAGGAGAGGAGGGGGACATGGGGCAGTTTCTGGATGAGCTGGAATTTCCCCAGGTGGAGGAAGCAAAGAGGCAGGCGTTGGAGGAGCCCCTGGGTCTGAGGGAGGTGCTGGATAGTATCAGGGGTATGAAATCGGGAAATGCCCCTGGGCCGGATGGGTACCCGGCAGAATTTTATAAGGAATTTGCGGTGGACCTGGCACCACATCTGTTGGAGGTGTTTAATGAAGCACTGGAGAAAGGGGAGTTGCCGGGGATGATGAAGCAGACAGTAATCACACTAATCCCAGAAAAAGGGAAGGATCCGGAATGTGGATCGTATAGACCCATATCACTATTGAACACGGATGAGAAAGTATTGGCTAAGTTGTTGGTGGGGAGGATGGAGGATTGTGTCCCGGGGTGGTTGCAGAAGATCAAACAGGCTTCGTGAATGGCAGGCAGCTCGCGAGTAATATAAGACCACTGTTGAATGTGGTGATGAATCCGTCGAGAGCTCTGGTACCGGAGGTGGTGGTGCCCATGGACGTGGAGAAAGCTTTTGATCGGGTGGAGTGGCGGTAATTGTACGAAGCTTTGGAAAGGTTTGGGTTTGGGCCGAGATTTGTGGCATGGGTGCGGTTGCTGTCTGTGGCGCCAAGAGCGAGGGTTAGGACGAATGATGTGAGCTCACGAAGCTTTGACTTACACAGGGGTACGAGGCAGGGGTGCCCGCTGTCACCGCTGCTGTTTGCGCTGGCTATAGAGCCATTGGCGATGGCTCTCAGGGGGTCGGCAGAGTGGCAGGGGATAATGAGGGGACAGAGGGAGCATCGGGTGTCGCTCTATGCCGATGACCTCTTGCTGTCTGTTTCAGATCCGTTGGAGAGTATGGGAAGGATTATGGGCCTGTTGGGGAGGTTTGGAGGATTCTTGGGATACAAGCTGAATGTAGAGAAAAGCGAGGTATTCCCGGTGAATGAGCTGGCACAGCGGGTTAATATAGGGGGGATGACATTTATGGTAGCGAGGGATAGGTTTCAGTACCTGAGGATTCAGGTAGCGAGGGAATTAACTGGGCTCCATAAGTGGAACTTAACAAAGCTGGTGGAGGAGGCCAGGGAGGATCTTAAGAGGTGGGATACACTGAACTTAACGTTGGCGGGGAGGGTCCTAGTGGTGAAAGAACGCTTACTGTCGCAGTTGCTGTTTTGCAAAGCACTGCTCAGCGTCCTGGTTACTGGTTTGGAAAGTGTCTCTCTCTGTCCCGGTTAGTGATTTGGAAAATTGCACACTGTCCTGGTTACTAATTGGAAAATGTCTCTGTTTGGATTACTGGTTTGGAAAATGTTGCTCATCGTCCTGGTTACTGGTTTGGAGTGTTTCTCTTGGTTCCAGTTACTGGTTTGGAAAGTGTTACCAAACACCCTGGTTCTTGTTTATCTTTCAGGCTCTCCCGATGTTTAAACCAAAGGCCTTTTTTCGGAAAGTGGACACAATCATCTCTGACTTTGTATGTGCGGGGAAGGTGCCAAGGGTGGGGAGGACCCTGCTGCAGAAGCAGAGACAGCGGGGGAGGGGGGGGGGGGGGGGGGGGGCAAACTTGCTTCATTATTATTGGGCAGCAAATGTGGACAAGGTGTGGCAGTGGTGGGAAGGAGACGGGGTAGAGTGGGTTAGGATGGAGGAGCAATCTTGTAAGGGGTCTAGTTTTAGGGCTATGGTGACGGCAGCATTGCCAATGGCTCCGAGTAGGTATTCAGGGAGCCCAGTGGTGCAGTCCACGGTGAAGATATGGAATCAGCTGAGGAGGCATTTTAGGGTGGAAGGGATATCGGTGCGAACACCGCTGTGTGAGAATCATGGGTTTGAGCCGGGGGGGATGGATAGTGTATACAGGAGATGGAGGGAAGTGGGGCTGGTCAAGGTGAGGGATTTGTATTTGGAGGAAGGGTTCACCAATCTGGAGGAGCTAAGGAAGAGGGTAGAGCTGCCGAGGGGTAGTGAGTTCAGGTATCTATAGGTTAGGGACTTTGCACAAAAGGTCTGGAAGGGGTTCCCTAGATTGTCGAGATACACCTTGCTGGAGACTGCTGCTTCCGGATGTGGAAGGGGAGGGAAGAATTGGGGATATATACAAGTGGCTGGGGGAGCAGGGAGGCTAGTGGGTGGTGAAGATCAAGGAGAAATAGGAAGCGGAGTTGGGAATGGAGATCAATTGGGAAGTATGGAGTGAGGCACTGCAAAGGTGCCACATCTCTTGTGCAAGGATGAGCCTGATACAGTTTAAGGTTGTGCACAGAGTGCAAATGACTCAGGCGAGAATGAGTGGGTTCTTTCACGGGGTAGCAGATGAGTGTGAGAGGTGTGGGTGATGGCCAGCGTATCATGCGCACATCTTTTGGGGTTGTGAAAAATTGGGAAGATTCTGGGCGGGAGTGTTCGCGATCTTAGCCAGGATAGTGGAGGAGGGAGTGGACCCGGACTCTTTGGTGGCGATATTTGGGGTTTCAGAGAAGCTGGAGCTCATGGAGAGGACGAAGGCTGATGTCTTGGCGTGCACCTCTCTGATTGCACAGCGGCAAATTTTGCTGGAGTGGCGGTGTGCATCGCCACCGGGGTAGCGGCTTGGTTGGGAGACCTGTACGACTTCCTGTGGTTAGAGAAGGTAAAGTATGAGTTAAGGGGCTTAGCAGGGGAGTTTGAGAAAAGGTGGGGGATGTTTGTGACAGTGTCTGAGGAGCTGTTCATCGCGTTTGGGGGGGGGGGGGGGGGGGGGGGGTAAAAAAGGACAAAGAAAAAGAGAGGGAGACACACTTTCCAATCCAGACAGAGAGACACATTCCAAACCAATTACTGGGATGGAGACACATTCCAAACCAATTACTGGGATGGAGACACATTCCAAACTAATAACTGGGACAGAGAGACACTTTCCAATCCAGTAACCGGGACAGAGAGACACATTCCAAACCAATAACTGCGATGGAGACACATTCCAAACCAATTACTGGGATGGAGACACATTCCAAACCAATTACTGGGATGGAGACACATTCCAAACCAATTACTGGGATGGAGACACATTCCAAACCAATTACTGGGATGGAGACACATTCCAAACCAGTAACTGGGATGGAGACACATTCAAAACCAATTACTGGGATGGAGACACATTCCAAACCAATTACTGGGATGGAGACACATTCCAAACCAGCAACTGGGATGGAGACACATTCCAAACCAGCAACTGGGATGGAGACACATTCCAAACCAGCAACTGGGATGGAGACACATTCCAAACCAGCAACTGGGATGGAGACACTTTCCAAACCAGTAACTGGGATGGAGACACTTTCCAAACCAGTTACTGGGATGGAGACACTTTCCAAACCAGTTACTGGGATGGAGACACTTTCCAAACCAGTAACTGGGATGGAGACACATTCCAAATCAGTAACTGGGATGGAGACACATTCCAAACCAGTAACTGGGATGGAGACACATTCCAAACCAGCAACTGGGATGGAGACACATTCCAAACCAGTAACTGGGATGGAGAGCGACTTTCCAAACCAGCAACTGGGATGGAGACACTTTCCAAACCAGCAACTGGGATGGAGACACTTTCCAAACCAGCAACTAGGATGGAGACACTTTCCAAACCAGTAACTGGGATGGAGAGCGACTTTCCAAACTAATTACTGGGATGGAGACACATTCCAAACCAGTAACTGGGATGGAGACACTTTCCAAACCAGTAACTGGGATGGAGACACTTTCCAAAGCTGTAACTGGGATGGAGACACTTTCCAAAGCTGTAACTGGGATGGAGACACTTTCCAAAGCTGTAACTGGGATGGAGACACTTTCCAAAGCTGTAACTGGGATGGAGACACTTTCCAAACCAGTAACTGGGATGGAGACACATTCCAAACCAGTAACTGGGATGGAGACACTTTACAAACCAGCAACTGGGATGGAGAGACTTTCCAAACCAGTAACTGGGATGGAGAGACTTTCCAAACCAGTAACTGGGATGGAGACACTTTCCAAACCAGCAACTGGGATGGAGACACTTTCCAAACCAGTAACTGGGATGGAGACACTTTCCAAACCAGCAACTGGGATGGAGAGCGACTTTCCAAACCAGCAACTGGGATGGAGACACTTTCCAAACCAGTAACTGGGATGGAGAGTAACTTTCCAAACCAGTAACTGGGATGGAGACACTTTCCAAACCAACAACTGGGATGGAGACACTTTCCAAACCAGTAACTGGGATGGAGACACTTTCCAAACCAGTAACTGGGATGGAGACACATTCCAAACCAGTAACTGGGATGGAGACACTTTCCAAAGCTGTAACTGGGATGGAGACACATTCCAAACCAGTAACTGGGATGGAGACACTTTCCAAACCAGTAACTGGGATGGAGACACTTTCCAAACCAGTAACTGGGATGGAGACACTTTCCAAACCAGTAACTGGGATGGAGACACTTTCCAAACTAGTAACTGGGATGGAGACACTTTCCAAAGCAGTAACTGGGATGGAGACACATTCCAAACCAGTAACCGGGACAGCGAACAACACTTTCCAAACTAGTAACCTGGACAGTGAACAACACTTTCCAAACCAGTAACCGGGACAGTGAACAACACTTTCCAAACCAGTAACCGGGACAGCGAGCAACACCTTCCAAACCAGTAACCTGGACAGCGAACAACACTTTCCAAACCAGTAACCGGGACAGCGAGCAACACTTTCCAAACCAGTAACCGGGAGAGCGAGCAACACTTTCCAAACCAGTAACCGGGACAGCGAGCAACACTTTCCAAACCAGTAACCGGGACAGCGAGCAACACTTTCCAAACCAGTAACCGGGACAGCGAGCAACACTTTCCAAACCAGTAACCGGGACAGCGAGCAACACTTTCCAAACCAGTAACCGGGACAGCGAGCAACACTTTCCAAACCAGTAACCGGGACAGCGAGCAACACTTTCCAAACCAGTAACCGGGACAGCGAGCAACAGTTTCCAAACCAGTAACTGGATCGTCGAGGGACAACATCAAGGGGTCAGTGTTAGGACTCCTGCTCTTGCTGATGACAATCTGAATTGGTGTACAGAGAAAAGTTCAAAATTTATGAACAATGCAAAAGCTGTTCATATTGTGACCTGTGAAGAGGATATTTCAAAGGCATATGGACAGGTTGGTGTAAAGGGTGGTAAATGCACAGAGGCTTGAAGTGATTCTCTTGGTGGGAAGAACACGGAAACACAATATAAAGTCACGGGTAAAATACCAAAGGGGTGCAGAAGCCAAGGGTCCTGGGTCTCTATGAGCAAAGATCGCTGATGGCGGCAAGACTGGTTGAGAGCAGTAAATAAAGCATACGGCATCCTAAGCTTTATTGATAGGGTCATGGAGTACTAAAGCAAGCAAGTTATAATAAACTTGTACGCTGGTTCACCTCAGCTGGAGTATTGTGTCCAATTCTTGTTGCTTTATTTCAGGCAGAATGTTAGGGCATTGAAGAGAGTTCAGAAAAAGTTGATGAGAATGATTCCAAGGACTTCTGTTACATCGATAGATTGGAGAAATTGGGAAGGGGGGGGGGGGAGCTCTTTTTCAGACCTCTCTGAAAATGTTCAATACATGTTTGCAGCATGGGAAGATGCAATTTAGTCCACCGTATCATCCTCTCCTCCAAATATTTGTCCACTTTTCCTTAATGGAAGCAAGGTCCGTGCTTCAATTGCTGGCTGGAGACGACCTCCCCAACATACTTTTTTCTCAAAGTTAATTCAGAACATTTCAAATTGTACATTATGAAGAATGCAATAATATTTAACTTTTCTCCATGGAGCAATGTTGCACTCCTGAGGTGCTTCAGTACATTTACTATATACATTCCATGGCAAGCACACACTGGGGTTCTTGAAAGTTACCAGACCCTCAGTGCAGTATGGCTGAAAGGCCTGCTTAGACAGAGGTCTTTCACATTGTGCCATTAATGGCAACTGCCCTGAGCTTCATATATAATATAATAATCTTTATTGTCACAAGTAGACTTACATTAACACTGTAATGAAGTGTCTGCGACAATCCCCTAGTCAATGCATTCTTTCGCACCTGGACCTTGGGAGTGTTCCAACTTGGCTGTGGACAATTGCTTCCCCTCAAAGATCACTAAGTTTTGGGAAGACCAAAGAGCGTCTTTTCACCGAGTTGCTGATTCTCCAGCAGCAGCAGACGTTTGTCTGGGTGTGAACCCTGGGAACTGCCCTCACAGCACAGGAGACGGTTATATTTTCTGCATTTCAAGTTGTGCAACGAGCACACACAAACAACTAGATGCCACCACCAAATCCAATGCATCTACACACATGGTTCAGTGACAGTCACTGAACAGGAGTGGGAAGCCCAACTCTGGGTACTAAAGTCAATGATCGAGTCCTGGCACAGTGCAGCATTAAACCTGGGACTGTCTTGTTCTAGAGCCTGGGTTTATACAAACATTCCCTCATACTCCTGGTCAGGTGGCAATACTCATGGCTCAGTCACCAAGGCAACCCCAGTAGCCAGAGACGAGCTGATAAATAATAGGCTGCTCCATTCACTAAAGCAACACATTCAGCTGCACGGCTCCAGTCCAACAGGCTGAGGCTTCGCCGGGGATATATCAAGCCCCATGGAACCTTACCCCGACCCTGCCACCTCGCGCATCAGGCCCCTCACGCTGCGTTCACTCACCCGGGTCGCTCTCCAGCTCCAGCCAGCCTTTATTCATGTTCTCAACCGGCTCTCCATCACTCCCACAGCCCAGGCCCCACAGCACAGTCGGAGCAGGCCGCAAAACGTCATCAGGCTGCGCCCGCGCCTGCGCAGTAGCCGGGTTTCTGCCCCTCTTGCCGCCACGTCTGTGCGGGGCGATCTCATTGCAATGAGGGCTGCTCCCCCTGTTGATCTGTAGTCAACTTCCCATCAATTTAGAGGGGCAGCCTGTCTAATTCTGGTTTAAGATTGCCTCATCTAGGTGTGTGTCGCTTTAGGTGGGTAAAAAATGGATTTGCAACCTTAGTGATAACAGCTCAGCGCTAAAGAAAGTAACAAAGTGTAGATGCTGGAAATCTGCATTAAAAATAAGAATCGATTTCCTGTATTTGCAGTCATATAAACAAAAAAATAGCAGTTTCCACTCTTCTTCAATGCAATAGTTAATACACCGGGCAAGTTTATATACTCTGCTAAATAGTCCCAGTACTACCTGCCAGGTTGCCAACCCTCCAGGATCTGGAGCAATCTCCAGGCCACTGCTGTGCGCAACTCTGGAGAAAAAATATCGGGGAGTTCAAAACATTTGATTTCTTTTTGTCATTTTCTTGGACCATTTCTCTTTACCAGATATAAAAATGCTGAAAATGGAGGGGAAAAAAGTGGTTTGGCTGGCATTCTAGCACGATCCAATTCTGTAATGAGTCTTTTTGCCTTCCAATTGGGTAGGAAAACAGTGCATCATAAAGATGGATGTGTTGGCCGACTAATGAATGAAGGGTGCAAGAAAGTCATGTAACAATACCTCCAGGACCACATATAATCACAGTTTCATAGTTAGCAAACCTAGTCACCACCGTTGTTTACAGTAGATCTAGGTGGCCATTAGCAATGAAAGAGAGTGAGTGGGGCCTGTCAGTGTGTTAACCACTACATTTGGGAAGAGGAAGGGTAAAATAAAGGGAAAAGGAATACACAAAGATGGCAGGGGTAAATGGAAGGTTGCATAACTTTTTAAAAAATTTTCAAGGGCCATTTTGTGTCACCGATAGACGTACGTCCTTCACATATTTAGTTGTGGGGGTGAGACCCATACAGACAGACGAAATGTTCAAACTCCACATGGATAGTCACCCAGGGCCGGGATTGAACCCGGGTCCTTTGTGCCGTGAGGCAGCAGTGCTAAACATTGCGCCACCATAAGGTTGCATAACTTGGGAGTGTGGTGCAGTTTAGGGAAGAGAGTGGTAACATGAGCTACAGAATGAAAGGAAAGACTACTGGTTAAATTGAGTGGGAAGTTAAATTGGCAAGAGGGTGAGGGACACAAATATGAATAGGGTTAGTTGGAGAAAAAGATTCCTTGGGAATTCGAGCACAGTGATTCATGAACTGATTTGGAGGGGATTGAGTAACTATTGGGTAAATGATGATCTGTTGAAAATTGTCAGTTTGTTTACCTCTTTTTTTGAGTTAATTACGGTAAGTATATAAAAACATAAATGAACAAAAATGCATCACATTTAGCATCAAATTTGGACAACTTGCAAGGGAGCATGATCTCAGATCTGCTTAAAATAACATTTAGATTTTGTTCTTCAGCTTCCATGTATGTATCTTTCTTTTCCTCCAATTTCCACATAATTATACAAAATTTTACTCAAGTCTTCATCCAATTCTCTTTTGAAGGGTATCATTGAACCTGCGACCACCACTCACTTCAGGCAGTGTATTCCAGATCATAACTCACCTTTCAGTTTAATATAAGCGTGGTATATTATGAATTGCAAAAGGCTAGTCTGCAGGTACAGCAAGTACTGAGCAAAGCTGATAGGATGTTGTCATTTATGGTGAGGGGAACAGAATACAAAGTAGAGAGGTTCTGCTTTAGTTGTACAGGGCATTGGTGAGACGTGGTGTACAGAATACAGTACTGGTTATTTAAGGCAGAATGTAAATGCATTGGAAGAAATTCAGAGGAGGTTTAATAGACTAATGCCAGCACTGGGAGAGTTATGAGGAAAGGTTGGACAGGCTAGGCTGGTATCTGCTGGAGTAGAAAAGTAAGAGGGGACTAGATTGAAATATATAAGATCCTGAGGGGTATTGACCAGGTGGATTTGAAGGCTGTTTCTAGAACTAGGAGTCAGTGTTTAAATATAAGCGGTCGCCTATTTAAGAGATGAGGGTTGCGAGACTCTGGAACACTCCTCAAGAAGTAGCAGAAGCAGAATCCTTGAGTATTTTTAAAGCAGAGGTAGATATATTCTCAATAAGAAAGGTGGTGTAAGGTTATTGGGGATAGCTGGGAATATGAAGTTACAATCAGATCAATGATGTTCTCATTGTTTGGCAGAGGAAGCTCAAGGGGCCGAGTAGCCTCCTCCCAATTTGTATGTTTGTATTTACAGTCCAATTCGTATATATGTAACCAGTTCCAATATCCCATTCAGCCTGCCTAGGCAATCATGCCCTTCCTACCTGATACCATCACCTTCCTACCAGCTATCCCCATCCCATTTTGTTTAACCCCCATAATCCCACATTCCATTGCTTCTTTCAAAGCCATCCCCTACTCCACACCACCTATGCATTCCTACCCCAACGTGTCATTTCCAATCACTCGAGCCAGGGTCATTTAGTTATCAGGCTCCCTTCCACTGTTTTCTTAGCCAACAGCCCCTTCATCTACTAACCGTAGAGCTGCATGTGTGCTACACACTCAAGCTCTTAATATTCCACATGTGCACCAGGCCCCGCCCATCAAATAAAGCCAACAAATCAGAAAGATCTAGACACAAAAACTACATATTAGAAATTAGTGTTTAATTAAAATATATCAGATGCTTGACTTCATCCCAATAAAATAGTTATCAAATATCATCCAATGTTGCATAGTACTTTTATTTTTAAAAGGGGGACATATGAGCCCAAAGCACATGACATCATCTTGACTGGAAAGAACAGGGAGAGGAAATTAAACAATTCAGGAACATGTGCCCAAGGAATAGGGAACTTGGTTTTAAAAGCTTCCAGGAGGAAGGAGGCTGAGGGAAGTTGGGGGTCGGGAACAGGTCCAGGGGTGTGGAGAGGTTCTGGGAAAGATTTGGGTTGTGTCGGAGATGATGTTGCTTTTAAACAATGATGCAGAGCTGACCAGTCAGGGTAACTTTCTCATACAAATCTAAGTCAGTCCCTTTCTCCTGAAAGCTGTTTGCTGTATTTTGTTATTCCACAGATACATTTCACAAAAATATACAAAAATAATCAACATTTCCTCGAGGAGGCATTGATTCTTCTACAGAGATTATAGAAGCCCAATCTACCGTTTGTTAACACCAGGCACAATTCATTACTCTCTGGCTGCAGGAACCAAAGTGACCATCTCCTTCACATATCAATTCAATCACGCCAATTAGTATTCGGTTCATTATTCAGTTATTGCAGGAATCATTCAGCAGCATTGTCTGTTCTCTATTGGTCTAATCTACACCCTCAGTAATAATAAAATTATTAATTATATTCTTAAACACTCCATAATCATTTACAGCTGCAGTATCTAAGATTAGTCCACAAAGATTAGTCTTTAGAAACTTGACTGAAGAAAGGCTCTGTCCCTAATAAAGAGCTGGTGACAGTGGCTTCTGAGTGTGGTGAGGCTGCTGTGTATGACACCCTTACCAAAAGTCTTCTCACCTCCATGGTCAAACCCTATTGTAAAAGCACCGCGTCTCACCGAGCCCCATGGACTCCTGGTTTGTGCTGAGACAGTTGTTTCAAGCAGGGCTCTATTGTTCTTTGGGCTGGTCCATGGGGGAAATAATGGGTAACCGGTAGTTCTGCTGCCAGCTCCCTGCCATTCCCTGTTGCAAAGAACTGGATGGCACTGCGATGCCACCTCTGAATGACTGTCTCTCGAAGTTTTCACTGTCATGGCTTGCGCAAACAACAGTCAAGTGTGCAAGGTGGTGCACAGCAGCAAGATGTCAAAGCCGGCGAGAGAGCCGAGGAAGTTGGTGTAAAAACAAAAACTATTGCCCAAAAATAAAAGGTCAGAACAAAGAATCCCAGTCAGGGCTTGTCCCCGGCACCCCTTCACACATTACCACCTCTGCCTTTATCCTGGAAGCTAAGATCTAATCCAGTTAGGTGTTGGACGCGCAAGATTCTGTAACGAGTTTATTGTTCACCTGGCATATGTGTCATCACGGGTGTGGGGGGTGTTGATGCGCTGGTTAAAAGCAGCGTTTATTCACCGTGCAGCCTTCAGCTGTGGGTTCTACAGTTCTGATCAGGTGGGGACCAAGTGCAGACAGCGATGAGCAATGATCTCACCATGTTGTTTATCAAATAGGATTTCTACCATCCCTCTGAAACCACTTGCTATACCTTCACACCACAGATTAGGAGGTTAGAACAAGTCAACAGCTAACCTTTGTAAACAAATGGCAAATACAAAAAAAATCATTTAAATTATTAAAATATGTAATTAAATCTAATAATCTTATGCAAAGCATTTATTTATCCCAATCAGAAAAGGAGACAGTCACTTCACAGTATAGTATTTAGACGGTACAAAAGGCATCTTGGAGACGACGGCATCCACAATCTTCTTGCGAACCTCCACCTTTATCGATGTGCCCGACTTGCTGTACTCCGCATCCACATATCCCATGGCAATGTTCTGTTTCAGACAGGGGGAGGGGCAACCACTCGTCACCTCCCCTGGAGTCAATGGAAAACAAGGATTAAGATGTTAGTATCAATGCCACATTCTTCCTTATTGATTAATTACATTAAAATAGTCTTCATTTTCATTGAGAATTTTCATTGAGAAGGGTTTACCCATGCCAACAGCCCGACATCATCACAACCCCCATGGGATAATATTCAACCCAGGGAAAAGGCACATGGTTGCACGTCGTCTGAGAATGCTTTCCAGCCAATGAGGTGTTTGTGAACTGTAGTCACTGCTGTGATGTGGGAAAGGTGGCAGCCAATGTGTAAAGCAAGATCCCACAAACAGCAACGTGCTTTTGCCAATGCAGTCTATGTCAATATGCAGCGTGATCTGGACAATATCCAGGTGTGGGCTGTTGCTCGTTCTGGGTGAATGTGCTTAACACTCAATTTGGCTCTGTTTCTTGTTCTAAGCTCTGGAGTCGCCAGGTGCCGTTAAGACACCGCCACAGGCTTCAAGGTGAAGTTCAAAGCAATAAACCGTACACCAATTAGTAAGTCCAAACAACTAGAGTTTATTATAATACAATTATAATAACTACCCATGCACACGCTAAAAGGATTAAACTTACCCCTACCGCTAAACAACTAATACTTATCTTGAAGGAACTGCTGGGTCAGGGAACAAGGCCTCTTGCTCCGCTCTGGTCTGCAGACTTCAAGTTGGTATCAATTAAAAAGGGGTTCAGGAGTGCCTCTCTCTGGTAGCGGTCATTGGGAGGCACTTACTTGTTGGTGGCTGCCGTCCGAAGGCTGGAGTAGGAGACAGGAGCCAGGAGACTGAACCATGTGTGGGACCTACCTTTTATAGGTCCCAGGGGATCCGCGCCCCTTTGGGCGGACTCCCTTACCTGCTTGGAATCAATTGGGTCTCTTCCCAATCGATTATGTTTGAACCCCCCAATCATGGGGCAGTTCCTCGGTCGCTGGGGCGGTTCTTGGGACTTATTGTTTTGGGTTTCTCTGGCTCCAAAGGGTCTGGCCTTCCGTAGAATGTATCGATCTGTGTTTAACTTGTTTCCATTGTATCTGCGAATCGCCTGGTATCGCCTCATTAACTGGTTTCTTTTCACAGTGCTGTCTGGTTTCTGCAACAGTCAAAACTGGTTTCTGCAGTCGTCCCAATATACAATCGCTTTGCAAGCTGTTTGCCTTACAACATGTCCATTTTCCCTGCATTCCTTGCAATCTTCCATTTTGTGTTGGGCAGTGGCCACCCCAGGTGGCTACAGGGCTGATAAGTGGCAATTAGCATTTGAGGCACAAAGCACCAGGCGATGGTCATCTTTTAAAAAAAATTAATTTATGGGATGTGGGCGCCCCTGTTAGGGCAGCATTTATTGCCCATCCCTAGTTGCCCTTCAGAAGCTGATGGTGAGTTGCCTTCTTGAACCGCTACAGTCCCTGAGGTGTGGGTACACCCACAGTGCTGTGAGGGAGGGAGTTCCAGGATGTTGCCCCAGCGACAGTGAAGGAATGGCTATATATTTCCAAGTCAGGGTGGTGAGTGACTTGGAAGGGAACCTCCAGGTGGTGGGGCTCCCGGGTATCTGCTGCTGTTATCCTTCTAGATGGTAATGGTTGTGGGTTTGGAAGGTGGTGTCTAAGAAACCTTGGTGAGTTGCTGCAGTGCATCTTGTAGATGGTACACACGGTTGCCACTGTTAGTCAGTGGTGGAGGGTTTGAATGTTTGTGGAAGGGGTAGCAATCAAGCAGGTTGCTTTGTTTTGGATGGTGTCAAGCTTCTTGAGTGTTGTTGGAGCTGCACTCAGCCAGGCAAATGGAGTGTATTCCCTTACACTCCTGACTTGTGCTTTATAGATGGTGGACAGACTTCGGGGGGTGGGGGTGGGGGTGGGTTACTTGCCATAGGATTCCTAGCCTTTGACCTGCTCTGGCAGCACAGTGAGCAATGCAGAACAAGGCCAGCAGCGCGGGTTCAATTCCCGTACCGGCCTCCCAAACAGGCGCCGGAATGTGGCGTCAAGGGCTTTTCACAGTAACTTCATTGAAGCCTACTTGTGACAATAAGCAATTATTATTATTAGCCACAATATTAATACGGCTAGTCCAGTTCAGTTTCTGATCGATGGCAAGCCTCAGCACGTTGAGATGTTGAGTGTAGGGGATTCAGCGACGGTTATGCCATTGAATGTCAAAGGGCTGGGTTAGATCCTCTCATGTAGGAGATGGTCATTGCCTTGCACTCATGTGGTGCAAATGTAACTTGCCACTTGTCAGCCTAAGCCTGGGTATTGTCCAGGTCTTGTTGCATTTGGACATGGACTGCACTATTATCTGAGGAGTTACGGATGGTACTGAACATTGTGCAGTCATCTGTGAAGATCCTCATTTCTCACCTTATGTTGGAAGGGAGGTCGTTGATGGAAGTAGCTGAAGATCATTGGGCCTAGGACATTATCCTGAGGAATCCCTGCAGTGATATTATGTAGCTGAGATGATTAACCTCTAACCACAATCATCTTCCTTTGTGCCAGGTATGGTTCCAACCAACGAAGAGTTTCCCCCCGATTCTCATTGACTCCAGTTTTGCAAGGGCTCCTTGATGCCAAATTTGGACAAATGCCCTCTTGATGTCAAAGTCAGTCACCCTCACCTCACCTCTGGCATTCAGCTCTTTTGTCCATTTTTGAACCAAGCCTGTAATGTCAGGGGCTGGGTGACCTTGGCAGAATCCAAACTGAGCAGCCGTAAGCAGGTTATTGCTGAGTAAGTGCTGCTCGATAGCACTGTTGACGACTCCTTCCATCACTTTTCTGATGATGGAATAGACTGAAAGGGTGGTAATTGGTTGGGCTGGATTTGTCCTGTTTATGTATACAGGACACACCTGGGTAAGTTTCCACATTGCCAGGTATATGCCAGTGTTGTAGCTGTACTGGAACAGATTGGCTAGTGGTGCAACAAGACTGAGTACTTTTGCTGGAATATTGGAACACTGCCTTTGTAGTATCCGGCAGTGGTTAGCACTGCTGTTTCACAGTGCCAAGAAACACAGGTTCAATTCCAATCTTGGGTGACTGTCTGTGTGGAGTTTGCTCTGGGTGCTCCGCTTTTCTCCCACAGTTCAAAAATGTGCAGGTTAGGTGGATTGGCCATGATAAATTGCCCCTTAGTGTCCAAAAGTGTACAGCTATTGCGTGTTCTTGATAAGTACGTACCAGTCAGGCAGGGAGGAAGGGGTAGAGCGAGGGAACCGTGGTTTACCAAAGAAGTGGAATCTCTTGTTAAGAGGAAGAAGGAGGCCTATCTGAAGATAAGGCGTGAAGTTTCAGTTGGGGCGCTTGATAGTTACAAGGAAGCGAGGAAGGATCTAAAGAGAGAGCTAAGACGAGCAAGGAGGGGACATGAGAAGTCTTTGGCAGGTAGGATCAAGGAAAACCCAAAAGCTTTCTATAGGTATGTCAGGAATAAAAGAATAACTAGGATAAGAGTAGGGCCAGTCAAGGACAGTGGTGGGAGGTTGTGTGTGGAGGCTGAGGAGATAAGCGAGATACTAAATGAATACTTTTCGTCAGTATTCACTCAGGAAAAAGATAATGTTGTGGAGGAGAATGCTGAGACCCAGGCTATTAGAATAGATGGCATTGAGGTGCGTAGGGAAGAAGTGTTGGCAATTCTGGACAAGGTGAAAATAGATAAGTCCCCGGGGCCTGATGGGATTTATCCTAGGATTCTCTGGGAAGCCAAGGAAGAGATTGCTGAGCCTTTGGCTTTGATTTTTATGTCATCATTGGCTACAGGAATAGTGCCAGAGGACTGGAGGATAGCAAATGTGGTCCCTTTGTTCAAGAAGGGGAGTAGAGATAACCCCGGTAACTATAAGCCGGTGAGCCTCACGTCTGTTGTGGGTAAAGTCTTCGAGAGGATTATAAGAGATACGATTTATAATCATCTAGATAGGAATAATATGATTAGGGATAGTCAGCATGGTTTTGTGAAGGGTGGGTCATGCCTCACAAACCTTATCGAGTTCTTTGAGAAGGTGACTGAACAGGTAGACGAGGGTAGAGCAGTTGATGTGGTGTATATGGATTTCAGTAAAGCGTTTGATAAGGTTCCCCACGGTCGGCTATTGCAGAAAATACGGAGGCTGGGGATTGAGGGTGATTTAGAGATGTGGATCAGAAATTGGCTAGTTGAAAGAAGACAGAGGGTGGTGGTTGATGGCAAATGTTCAGAATGGAGTTCAGTTACGAGTGGCGTACCACAAGGATCTGTTCTGGGGCCGTTGCTGTTTGTCATTTTTATAAATGACCTAGAGGAGGGCACAGAAGGTTGGGTGAGTAAATTTGCAGACAACACTAAAGTTGGTGGAGTTGTAGACAGTGTGGAAGGATGTTGCAGGTTACAGAGGGACATAGATAAGCTGCAGAGCTGGGCTGAGAGGTGGCAAATGGAATTTAATGTAGAGAAGTGTGAGGTGATTCACTTTGGAAAGAATAACAGGAATGCGGACTATTTGGCTAATGGTAAAATTCTTGGTAGTGTGGATGAGCAGAGGGATCTCGGTGTATATGTACATAGATCCCTGAAAGTTGCCACCCAGGTTGATAGGGTTGTGAAGAAGGCCTATGGTGTGTTGGCCTTTATTGGTAGAGGGATTGAGTTCCGGAGCCATGAGGTCATGTTGCAGCTGTACAAAACTCTGGTACGGCCGCATTTGGAGTATTGCGTACAGTTCTGGTTGTTTCATTATAGGAAGGACGTGGAAGCTTTGGAACGGGTGCAGAGGAGATTTACCAGGATGCTGCCTGGTATGGAGGGAAAATCTTATGAGGAAAGGCTGATGGACTTGAGGTTGTTTTCGTTAGAGAGAAGAAGGTTAAGAGGTGACTTAATAGAGGCACACAAAATAATCAGAGGGTTAGATAGGGTGGACAGTGAGAGCCTTCTCCCGCGGATGGAGGTGGCTAGCACGAGGAGACATAGCCTTGAATTGAGGGGTAATAGATATAGGACAGAGGTCAGAGGTGGGTTTTTTACGCAAAGAGTGGTGAGGCCGTCGAATGCCCTACCTGCAACAGTAGTGAACTCGCCAACATTGAGGGCATTTAAAAGTTTATTGGATAAGCATATGGATGATAATGGCATAGTGTAGGTTAGATGGCCTTTAGTTTTTGACTTCCCATATCGGTGCAACATCGTGGGCCGAAGGGCCTGTACTGCGCTGTATCGTTCTATGTTCTAATACGGGGATAGAACTGGGGAGTGGGCCTTGGTACCGTGCTCTTTCAGAGGGTCGGTACAGACTTGATGGGCAAAATGACCTCCTTCTGCACTGTAGGAATTCTGTGATCCAGTGCCTTCAGTCATTTCTTGATATCACGTGGAGTGAATCGTATTGGCTGAAGACTGACATCTGTGATGCCTCTGGAGGTGACCCAGATGGATCATCCATTCGGCACTTTTGGCTGAAAACTGTTGCGAATGCTTCAGCCTCGTCTTTTGCACCAATATGCTGGACTCCTTTGACGAGCCTCCTCCTCCAGCAAGTTGTTTAACTGTCCGTCACTATTCGCAGTTGTATGTAATAGGACTAGAGAGCTTAGATCTGATGCGTTCATTTCAGAATCACTTAGCTCTGTCTATTACTTGCTGCTTACACTGTTTGGCACACAAGTAGTCCACCAGGTTGACACCTCATTTTTAGGTATGCCTGGTGTTGCTCCTGGCATGCTCTCTTGCACTCTTCTTTGAACCAGGGTTGATCCCCTACCTGGGTGGTAATGGTAGCTTGGGGGATAGGCCGGGCCATGGCTCTCAGGGGTGGGCAGAGTGGCAGGGGATTTTGAGGGGACAGAGGGAGCATCGGGAGCTGATGACCTCTTACTGTATTTTTCGGATCTGCTGGAGAATGGGCAGGATTATGGGCCTGTTGGGGAGGTTTGGAGGGTTTCCGGGGTATAAACTGAATGTAGGGAAAAGCGCAGTTTTCCTGGTGAATGAGCTGGTATGGCGGGCACATTTGGGGGGGGGGGGGGGATGCCATTTGCAGATTATGGTTGAGTACAATTCTGCTGCAACAGATAGCCCACAGCGCCTCATGGATGTCCGGTCTTAAGTTGCTAGATCTGTTCAAAGTCTATCGCATTCAGCTCGATGGTGGGTATCCACGCAACACGATGGACAGTGTCTTCAAAATGAGACGGGACTTTGTCTCCACAAGGACTGTGCGGTGGTCACTTCTACTGGTACTATCAGGACAGATGCATCTGCAGCAGGCAGGTTGGTGAGGATGAGGTCAAGTATGTCTTTCCCTCTTGTTGGTTCCCTCACCACCTGCTGCAGTCCTAGTCTAGCAGCTATGTCCATTAGGGCCCAGCCAGCTCGGTCTTTGGTGGTACTACCGAGCCACTCTTGGCGATGGACATTGAAGTCCCCATCAGATTATATTCTGTGCCCTTGCCACCTTCAGTGCTTCCTCCAAGTCATGTTCAACAGAGGAGTACTGATTAACCAGCTGACGATGGCTGGTACGTGGTAATCAGCAGGAGGTTTCCTTGCTCATGTTTAAACTGAAGCCATGAGATTTCATGGGGCCCAGAGTCGATGTTGAGGACTCCTAGGGAAACTCCCTCCTGACAGTATACCACTGTGCCGCCACCTCTGCTGGGTCTGTCCTACTGGTGAGACAGGACATACCCAGGAATGGTGATAGTGGTGTCTGGGACATTGTTTGTAAGGTACGATTCCGATGAGTATGACGGTGTCAGGTTGTTGCTTGACTAGTCTGTGAGACAGCTCTCCCAGCTTTGGCACAAACCCCCAGAAGTTAGTAAGGAGGGCTTTTCAGAGTCGACAGGGCTGGGTTTGCCCTTGTTGTTTCCGGTGCCTGGGTCGATGCCGGGTAGACTGGTTTCATTTCTTTTCCATGTTTTTGTAGCAGTTAAATACAACGGAGTGGCTTGCTAGGCCATTTCAGAGGCATTTAAGAGTCAACCACATTTCTCAAGGTTTGGAGTCACATGTAGGCCAGACCAGGAGGGGCTGGCAGATTTATTTCCGTAAAGGTCATCAGTGAACCTGAAAGGTTTTTATGACAATCGACAATGGTCACCATTTGACTTTTAATTCCAGATATTTTATTGAGTTTAAATTCCACCACTTGTGGGATTCAAACCCAGGTCCCTAGATCATTACAGTGGGCTTCTAGATTATTAGTCCAGCAACAATACCACACTCCAATAAGAGAAAACCTAATCATCTCCCCATGACATTACCATCAATGAATCTGCAGCACTGTGGGTGTAGGCAGAAGCCCACCACCAATTTCTCAAGGACAATTAAGGATTGGCAACAAGGATTGTGTCCCAGGAGTGGTTGCAGAAGATCAAACTGGCTTTGTGAAGGGCAGGCAGCTCGCGAGTAATATATGATGGCTGTTGAATGTAGTGATGAATCCGTTGGGGACTCTGGTACCGGAGATGATGGTGTCCATGGACGTGGAGAAGGCATTTGATTGGGTGGAGTGGCGGAAATTGTTTGAGGTTTTGGGAAGGTTTGGGGTTGGGCCATGATTTGTGGCATGGGCGCGGTTGCTGTATGTGGCACCAAAGGCGAGTGTGAGGATGAATAATATAAGTTTGTGGAGCTTTGACTTACACAGGGGTACAAGGCAGGGGTACCCGCTGTCGCCGTTAGTGTTTGCATTGGCCATAGAGCCGTTGGCAATGGCTCTCAGGGGTCGGCAGAGTGGCAGGGGATTATGAGGGGACAGAGGGAGCATTTGGTGCTGATGACTTCTTACTGTATGTTTCGGATCTGCTGGAGAGTATGGGAAGGATTATGGGGCTACTGGGGAGGTTATGAACTGAATGTAGGGAAAAGTGCGGTTTTCCCGGTGAATGAGCTGGTACAGCGGGCACATTTTGGGGGGGGTGCCATTTATGGTAGTGAGGATTAGGTTTAAGTATTTGGGGATTCAGGTAGCGAGATAATGGACAGGGCTCCATAAGTAGAACGTAACAAAGTTGGTGGAGGAAGCCAGGGAGGATCTTAAGAGATGGGATCACTGCAGTTAGCAGGGAGGGTCCAAGTGTGAAAATGAATATTCTGCAGAGGTTAGTTTATTTTTCAGGCTCTCTCGATCTTTATACCAAAGCCCTTTTTCGGAAATTGGACACGATCATTTTGCACTTTGTATGGGCGGGGAAGGTGCTGAGGGTGGGGAAGACCCTGCTACAGAGGCAGTGGGTGGGGGGGGTTGGCGTTGCCGAACCTGCTTCATTATTATTGGGCAGAAAATGTGGATAAGGTGCGGCGGTGGTGGGAAGGAGACGGGGTAGAGTGGGTTAGGATGGAGGAGGTATCTTGTAACGGGTCTAGTTTGAGGGCTATGGTGATGGCAGCATTGCCAATGGTTCAGAGTAGATATCCAGGGAGCCCGGTGGAGCAATCCACAGTGAAGATATGGAATCAGTTGAGGAGGCATTTTAGGGTGGAAGGGATGTCAGTGTTAATGCAGCTGTGCGAGAATCATGGGTTTGAGCCGGGGGTGGATGGATAGTGTATGCAGGAGGTGGAGGGAAGTGGGTCTGCCCAAGGTGAGGGAACTGTATTTGGAGGAAGGGTTTGTCAGTCTGGAGGCGCTAAGGGAGAGGGTAGAGCTGCCAAGGGGGGAGTCAGTTCAGGTATCTGCAGGTTAGGGATTGGAGGGGCTTCCGAGGTGGCCGGGATATCGCTGCTGAAGTGACTGCTGCTTCCGGATGTGGAAGGGCAGAGAAGAATTGGGGACATATATAAGTGGTGGCAGAGTTGGGAGGGGAGATCAATTGGAGAGTATGGAATGAAGCACTAAGTTAGGTAAGCAGGGCCTCCTCCTGTGCAATAATGAGCCTAATACAGTTTAAGGTGGTACACATGGTGCATATTACTCGGGCGAGATTGAGTGACTTCTTTTAGGGGGTAGCAGCTGTGGTGTCGCGGGGATCAGCGAATCACGCGCACATGTTTTGGTGTTGCAAAAAATTGGGAAGATTCTGGGCGTGAGTGTTCACAGTCTTAGCCAGGATAGTGGAGGAGGGGGCAGCACGGTGGCGCAGTAAGTAGCACTGCAGCCTCACGGCGCCGAGGTCCTAGGTTCGATCCCGGCTTTGGGTCACTGTCCATGTGGAGTTTGTACATTCTCCCCATGTTTGCGTGGGTTTCGCCCCCACAACCCAAAGTTGTGCAGGATAGGTGGATTGACCACACTAAATTTCCCCTTAATTGGAAAAATGAATTGGGGGTACTTTAAATTCATTAAAATAAAGTTTAGAGGAGAAATTGTACAGGCATTTAAAAAAAAAATTTAGAGTACCCAATTATTTTTTCTCCAAGGGGCAATTTAGCGTGGCCAATCCATCTAACCTGCATACCTTTGGGTTGTGGGGTGAAACCCACGCAGACATGGGGACAATGTGCAAACTCCACACGGACAGTGACCAATTGGACAGGCATTTGATGAAAGTAGATTTGCAGGGCTATAGGGCTAGAGCGGGGGAATGGAACTGACTGGACTGATCTGCAACATGAACTTGATGGGCTGAATGGCCTTTTTCTGTGCCATGATGACTCTATGAAAGTACAGTGCGCTCCTTCAGAACTGTACAAGAGTGTCAGCCTAGATTGTGTGCCCAAGATACTGGAGTGGGACTTGAACTCACAACCTTCTGAGCCAACGGCAAGAGTGCTACCCAGGGCTGACAGACGACAACACCATCCAACAACATGCTTCTGTCCCCATGAGGTGGTTGCAGGTTGTTTATGACAACAGTACTTATCCAGAACAGCCGCTGGAGACAGGTTTCCAAACACAGTGCAGGGAGGATGCACAATACGAAGGGCAAATCATATAGCACAGCAGGCGGCCATTTGGCCCATTATATCTTGCGCTGACTCTTTGAAAGAACAATCTAGTTAGCATTCCCTCCTGCTCCTTTCCCCTGCATTGTTTTCCCTTTCAAGTGTCTGTCCAATTATTGTTTTGAAAGTTATTGTTGCAGTGCATTTCCAGATTCTCTGGCTGCCCCACTTGGGTTGCCATTCCAGAACTTACCAATGACTTTGCCCTCAGGGTTTAAAATAGGCGTGTGCTGCCTGACTGGGGGGCCGGCCGACATCAGGCCCACTCGCTTCCGTTTCGTTTTCTCTTTGATCTGCCTCAGGATGGTCGGTGCTCCGGGGAAGTCTGCAGCAGCCCTTCGTCGCTTTCCTAATTAGGGTGGGAGCGAAGCGAGAAAAGATTCCCAGGTTAGAAACTCTGTCCAGGCAAAGGGACCGGCAAAACCATCTCACTTAGCAGTGGATCGAAATGTGTCAATAGTCAGTCCCTTTGTGGTCAATTGTTGGGTGGGTAAAATATGCACACTAGCCACCTTGGGACCCATCTGAGGAGACCGAGGATATGGAAGATCACCCAAGGAAGGAGGGAGTTTAGGTGTTTAAGTTAGTTTCTTGTTACATCACTGACCAGAGTCACTGGTTACATTACTTACTACTTAAAATCCCACTGCGGCTGTTTGAGAACCTGAATTTGGTTTAAAAACCTGGAAATTAATCTCTGGTTTCTGTAAAAGAGACCATGAAACCATAGGATTGCCATTAAAATTCAACTGGTTTGCTAATGTCCTTTCCACTGCCCTTGCTCAGTCTGTCCTATATGTGACCTCAGTCCTCCTCCATCATGATAGATTCCATAATTACCCTCTGAGGCGGCCTAATCAAGTCACTGGGCTGTACAGGACAACTTGGGATGGGCAATAAATGCCAGCAAGATCCCAAAACGAAGAGAGGTGTTGGACCAAGAGTAGGAATTCAGTGGTGAGAAAGTTGGACTAGTTGATTCTCAGCTAGTGACTAGACCTTCAGGTCAGGGCAGGTGAGGTGACTGAGGCAATGTGAGGATTACTGGAAGTCAGGAGTATCTAGGGCCAACTGCATTGCAAGAAATAGCTCCTTTGGACTTGTTCCAGTTCAACATCATTGGAAGACATTGTACAAGAGGCCAAAGGCAGTGGGTGACAATAGAGGGTGGGGAGAGGGTGAAATCGGCAGGTCAGGCACAGGGATGCCGAGAGTCTGAAGCCACCCAGCAATTAGACAGCACTGGGCTGTCTGCGTTGTGGACAAGGTTGGTCAAAGCTTTAATAAAAACAGAAAATGCTGGAAATACTCTGCAGCAACCGTGGAGCGAGAAACAGCGTCAACATCTCAGGCCTGAGTTTACAACAGAACAGTCAGAAAATTAGGGCCGAGATGACGAGGAATTTCATTTTACTCAGTGGGTTGTGAATCTTTGGAATTCACTACCCAGAGGGCTGTGGAAGCTCAATCACTGAGTTTATTTAAAGCAGAGATTGATAGATTTATTTTTCTTAAATTTAGAGTACTCAATAGTTTTTTCCAATTGAGGGGCAATTTAGTGTGGCCAATCCATCTACTCTGTACATCTTTTTGGGTTAGAACATAGAACATAGAACAGTACAGCACAGAACAGGCCCTTCGGCCCTCGATGTTGTGCCGAGCAATGATCACCCTACTTAAACCCACGTAACCCATATACCCGTAACCCAACAATCCCCCCATTAACCTTACACTACGGGCAATTTAGCATGGTCAATCCACCTAACCCGCACATCTTTGGACTGTGGGAGGAAACCGGAGCACCCGGAGGAAACCCACGCACACACGGGGAGGACGTGCAAACTCCACACAGACAGTGACCCAGCCGGGAATCGAACCTCGGACCCTGGAGCTGTGAAGCATTGATGCTAACCACCATGCTACCGTGAGGCCCCATTGTGGGGGTGAGACCCACACAGACATGGGGAGAATGTGCAAACTCCACACAGAGTGACCCAGGGCCAGGATTGAGGCAGCAGTGCTAACCACTGTACCGCTGTGCTGCCCCCTGTGATTGATAGATTTCTAAATACTAATGTCATAAAAGGATATAGGGATAATGTGGGGCAAAAGGCACTGAAATGGATGATCAGCCATAATGGGCGTGAATGGCAGAGCAGGCACTATGAGTTGAATGGCTTACACCTGCTCCTACGTGCCTCCAGATCATTAACCTGAAACAATATTGTTTCGTGTTGGTGAAAGCTTTCTCGTGCTTACCGAGTAGAAGGGGTGTAGGTGCGGTGGGGGTTAAATAGAAAAAGCTGCAAAGGGAACAGCAGGGGGTAATTATAGATCATTCTGTACCAGAAGAATAAGCAGCAATGATTGAGATTCCCAAATGTTTCTCAGATACCTGATAAAAAGGCTTAGCACAGGAGAACAGGTGTATCATTTCCGCTGCTACCCCCACGCAGGATACAGGATAGAGTGGTCTCCGGCACCTGGGTAGGGGAGGATAAGGTTTCGGACATCTACCGGGAACTTCAGGAGGCGGAGGAAGTCCCAGTAGAGGAGCTCAAGGGCAAATGGGAGGAGGAGCTAGGTGGGGAGCTGGATGCGGGCCTGTGGGTAGACACCCTAAATAGGGTCAATTCCTCTTCATCATGTGCCAGGCTTAGCTGAATCCAGTTTAAGGTGGTCCACCGGGCACACATGATGGCAACCAGGATGAGCAAGCTCTTTAGGGTTGAGGATAAATGTGTGAGGTGTGCGGGAAGCCCTGCAGGTCATGTCCATATGTTCTGGGCATGCCCGGCTCTTAAGGGATGCTGGCAGGGATTTGTTACGGCAATGTCCAATATCTTAGACACGCGGATGGTGCCGAGTCCAGAGATAGTGATCTTTGCTGTGTCAGACAATCCGGGAGTTCAGGGAGTGAAAGAGGCCGATGTCTTGGCCTTTGCCTCCCTGGTAGCCCAGAGACGGATCCTTTTAATGTGGAGGGACTCAAAGCTCCCAAGTGCAGAGACCTGGGTTAGTGACATGGCTGGCTTTCTCAGTCTCGAGAAAATAAAGTTTGCCTTGAGGGGGTCCATGGCGGGGTTCTCTCGGAGGTGGCAGCCGTTCCTCGACTTTCTAGGAGAGCAGTAAAGGTCAGCAGCAGCAACAGCATCCCTTGGGGCTTGGGGGGGGGGGGGGGGGGGGGGGGGGGGGTCGTTTTACATTGTATTCTTCTTTTCTCTGTATATATGGTTAACATTTATTTTGCTCTGTTAATTGTTGCATACGGTTATGCAAACATTATGTTCTTGACAAAAATTTGAATAAACTTAATTTAAAGAAAAGGGACTTTGTGTTAATGAGACCATTGTAGATTAAGATGGACTTTGTAATCCTTGTGCGTAATTGTTAAGGTAGGGGGGGGGGGGGTAAAAGGAGTATTGCATTATAATCCATTTTTTTCATGTTTAATAAACATTTTTTTATTTGTTGTTAAAAAAAAAATTTTAAGATATGAGATTTTCCTTTTGTGGGAAGTACAACAGGATAAGGACGTAAGCATTGCAAAGCGAGTTAGGTGTTGGATGAATGAGTGATTTCTAGCTCACTCCTCAATCCGCTCACCACAATATGTTAGGGACAAGCAAGTTAGACGTTTCAAACTGTAACTGGAGGAGTGAGTTTAAGTGGAGGGTCTTAACATCCTCGAGTGTGGCTACCTGTTTTGGAGTAAGGCAAAACTGTATGGATTGCATGGGCTTTATTTAAACAAAACCAACATCAAAAACTTCATGGAGAAGATGATATTAAATATCAAAACAGACAGAACCAAATTGAAAATTAAATCAAAATAGCAGGATTGGACAAAGGGGAGGAGGAAACAGTTGGAAAAACAGAGTGAAAAGTTCTACAGAAGTTAGATAAGAAGTCAAAAGATTGGAAAATTGGTCAAATGGTGTATATTTATAACCAAAGTTTTGTGACACTAAACACGTGCATTCAGAAGGTGAAGATTCAGTAACAATTAAAGACAGACCCAACTGAAGTTTGGGTTGGAATGTGAGCTGAATATATTGACTCAAAGCATCAAGTAGTCCCAGTTCTGGTTTCAGAGCATCTGGTTATGAAGCTAGGCCATTACATTGATATAGAAAAACAGAGAGGGGATAGGTGGAATACCTATGGTCCACAATAGGGTCGCTTCCACTGGAGTGGTGGTCTCATCAATGTCATTTCCATAAAGACAAAGTCCAGCCTCCAGGCGTAAGCTATCCCTTGACCCAAGACCAGCGAGTTTCACCTCACTGTTCCTCAACAGCAGCTCTGCCAACTCCACTGTACGCTGAATAGGGACCGAGATCTAAAATTTAGAAGTGAAAATGTTAGATTCATAAAAGTTTCTAGCATTGGAGGAGAACCCTCCCATCAAATCCTTGCAGCTGATAGGTGGAACAATCTAAACCAATCCCCACTCTCTCCCCCAAAGCCCCAAATCAATCACTAAACGAAGCCCCATTGCTCTGCTTTCTCCCCACACACGTAGCCATATATCAAAGCTATAACTAATTACCACACCATTGAATCCCTGCAGTGCAAAAGACCATTCAACCCATCAGGTCTGCACCAACACTCTGAAAGAGCACCCCACGAGACCCACTCCCTTGTTCTATCCGCATAACCCCACCTAACTTGCGCATCTTTGGTTACAAAGGGCAATTCATCATGGTCAATCCATCTGACCTGCACACCTTAGGACCGTGGGAGGAAACTGGAGCACCTGGAGAAAATCCACGCAGACATGGGGAGAATGTGCAAACTCCACACAGGCATTCACCTAAAGCTGGAGTCAAATTTAGGTCCCTGGCGCTGTGAGGCAGCAGTGCTAATAAATGTGCCACCGTGCTTTTGTGATTTTACAGGGCTATTGCGAGAACACTGGGCTGTGGGATTGATACAGGCCATTGGGAGAGAAGGCAAAGTGGGATTCATGCAGGGCAATAGGAGACAGCAGGGCAGTGGGATTAATACGGGGATATTGGGAGAGAGTGGGGCAGTGGGATTGGTACAGGCCAGGGGGAGAGAGAGCAGAGCAGTGGGATTGATACAGAGTCATGGGGAGAGAGCGGGGCAGTGGGATTGATACAGGCCAGGGGGAGAGCGCGGGGCAGTGGGATGGATACAGAGTCATGGGGAGGGAGCGGGGCAGTGGGATGGATACAGAGACATGGGGAGAGAGCGGGGCAGTGGGATTGATACAGGCGGGAGGGGGGGGGGGGGGGAGAGCGGGGGCAGTGGGATGGAGGGGGGGGAGCGGGGCAGTGGGATGGATACAGAGCCATGGGGAGAGAGCAGAGCAGTAGGATTGGTACAGGGCGGGGGCGAGGGGGAGGAGAGCAGTCCTGTGGGATTGATACAGGATATATAATTACTGTTGTTGCACCTCGCCCTCCTGTACGTCTACATTACCACTTCCTCCATCATCTAAAGAGAAATGCAAAACAGCAAAATCATATTGCCACCAACTGCCTGCCACTGTGAGTGATTCCACACTTGTGAATGAGACTCACTTTTTATATACTTATAAAATAGGTCACTTGGCTAGACAGTTGGTTTGTGATGCAGAGCAAGGCCAGCAGCACGGTTCAATTATTGGCTGAGGTTATTCGTAAAGGCCTCACCTTCTCAACCCCTCGCCTGAGTTGTGGTGATCCTCAGGTTAAATCACTACCAGTCAGCTCTCCCCCTCAAAGGGGGGTGCCATCTATGGTGGCTTCCTTTGCTTAGGAAATCAGAAGCACAAAAGGACTTGGGAGTCCTTGTTCAAGATTCTCTTAAGATAAATGTGCAGGTTCAGTCAGCAGTTAAGAAGGCAAATGCAATGTTAGCATTCATGTCAAGAGGGCTAGAATACAAGACTAGGGATGGACTCCTGAGGCTGTAGAAGGCTCTGGTCAGACCCTGTTTGGAGGATTATGAGCAGTTTTAGGCCCCGTACCTAAGGAAAGATGTGCTGCCGTTGGAAAGTGTCCAGAGAAGGTGCACAAGAATGATCCCTGGAATGAAAAGCTTGTCGTATGAGGAACGCTTGAGGGCTCTGGGTCTGTAGTCATTGAAATTTAGAAGGATGAGGGAGGATCTTATTGACACTTACAGGATACTGCGAGGCTTGGATAGAGTGGACGTGGAAAGGATGTTTCCACTTGTAGGAAAAACTAGAACCAGAGGACACAATCTCAAACTAAAGGGTCGATCCTATAAAACAGAGATGAGAAGGAATTTCTTCAGCTCGAGGGTGGTGCATCTGTGGAACACTTTGCTGCAGAAGGCTGTGGAGGCCAAATCACGGAGTGCCTTTAAGACACAGATAGGTAGGTTCTTGATTAATAAGGGGATCAGGGGTTATGGGCGAAGGCAGGAGAATGGGGATAAAAAAATATCAGCCATGATTGAATGGCAGAGCAGTCCCGATGGTCAAAGTTGCCTAATTCTGCTCCTATGTCTTATGTTCATCTGGGACTATGTCGACTTTACCTCACCTGCTTGAAAAATACAGTAAAGATTCAATATTACCCATTTGCCTTTTTAAAAATATACTTGACTGAACTCACTTTTCACATCCTAACTACAATTTCCACATTTTTCTCAAATTCTTTTTGCACTTCGTTTTAATCACATGCTTCTTTTTGAAGTTTCAGTTGTATTATTCTCTTCCTTTATCCAATGAAACTCTATTGGCATGGGTGGCAATGGTTAGCACTGCTGCCTCACAGCGCCAGGGACCAGGGTTCAATTCTGGCCTTGGATGACTGTCTGTGTGGAGTTTGCACTGTCTCCCCATGTGTGCATGGGTTTCCTCCGGATCCTCCATTTTCCTCTTACAGTGCAAAGATTAAGTCGATTGGTGATGAACAATGCTCGGGGTTATGGGGATAGGGTGGGGAGTGGGTCTGGGTGGAGTGCTCTTTTGGAGGGTCAGTGTAGACTTGATGGGCCAAATGGCCCCCTTGTGCACTGTAGGGACTCTCTGAATCCTTTGCTGCACCCACTATTTGCCTTTATGTCACACTTATTTTGTACACTCTCCATCTCACACTTTAAAGATTTACAACTGCTGATCAATCAATTGGTTTACCAACCATTCTGTGCTGTTAATTTGGACCAAATAACAATCTATGTCGCTGAATCATTTCCAATCCAAAGCCCTTATCCTCAACTCTCGTGTTCCATTTCACACTCACTCTATTATTGTGCTCATTATTATTCTTTCTTCATTCATTCATTGGCAAGGTCAGCATTTGTTGCCCATCCCCAATTGTCCTTGAATTGAGTGGCCTCCCAGGTAATTTCAGAGGGCAGTTAAGAGTCAACCACATTTCTGTGGGTTTGGAGTCACATGTCGGCCAAGGATAGCAGATTTCCTTCCCTAAAGGACATTGGTGAACCAGAGGGGTTTTTACAAAAATCGATTATAATTTCATGGTCACCATTACCAAGACTAGCTTTTCAATTCCAGACTTTTATGAATTTGAAGTTAAATTCCACCAGTTGCTATGGTGGGATTTGAATCCGTTTTCCCAGAACATTAACATAGACCTCTGGATTACAGAGCCAATGACATTACCACAAGACAACCACCTCCCTGAATTCACTTCCCAATTGTTCTATTCATACAGCAGTATTTGCCAGACCTTCTTTTCTCAGAGTACATTGGATAATGCCCTTTTCCCGTTATTGGGAAAGGTTTTTTGTTTGGTGAATATCACCACTCCCAGTCTCCTCTTCTGAAGGCATTGCTTTTTGCTAAGGCACAGTTGCCTCTCTTGCCACACATTCAGTTGGTCAGTCTCTGTGCAGGGATATAGGCAGCAGTATCAACAGCACAGCTAAGACCAATTTTGCCATTGTCCATACTGGCATGGACTGGCATTCAGCAGCGGAAAAACACAGACCACTCTATCCAAGTGACCAAATACGGCTCCCTGCTGAAATTAGCGAACACTGCACACCCTGTTGAAGAAACCAGAGATCTCCAGGTCTACACAGCAAAGTATGATGGGTATTGTTCACTTGGCTAGATATATGATAGTGATTCTGGCTGGTGTAGGAAGTGGAATAGGCAGTGTGTGTAGTGGAAGCTATAGTGGGATTAAGGTTAGAATAACGTTGATGGAGTTTGAGGATAAGGTTTCTCCGGGAAGCAGCAGTAATGACAGTCAATGAGAGACAGGTTCGACGATGCCAAGCAAGAAAATCAGGGAAGTGAGATGGTCCAGGTACTGGGACAAAAGTGGATCAAAGGAAGGGTTCATAGACTTTGTGGATGAGAGGAATTAAACAAAAACTGGAGTGGGGAGGGAACTGCAGGTAAAACCTTCATTGTGTTGGAGGGAGGGGTGCAGACATGATGAGGAAGAGTTAGAATCAGACGGAGCTGATGGCAAGGCACAAATTCGGGGAGGTGGTTGTCTTGTGGTAATGTCATTGGCTCAGTAATCCAGAGGTCTATGTTAATGTTCTGGGAAAACGGATTCAAATCCCACCATAGCAACTGGTGGAATTTAACCTCAAGCACGAAGGAAATCATGATATTTTTGTTGATCCTGTCTGAGTGGAGTGGAGATGTACAGGGAGAGAATGAGAGGCAGGGAGAGAATGAGAGGCAGGGAGAGAATGAGAGGCAGGGAGAGAATGAGAGGCAGGGAGAGAATGAGAGGCAGGGAGAGAATGAGAGGCAGGGAGAGAATGAGAGGCAGGGAGAGAATGAGAGGCAATCTCATTGAAACATATAAAATGCTTATGAGGCTTGACAGAGTCCCCTCTGGCTGTGGACTCTAGAACCAGGTCTCAGAATAAAGGGTCAGCCACTTCGGACTAGATGAAGAGAAATTTCTCACTCAAAAAGGTTGTGAATTTTTGCAACTCTTTACCCCAAAGAGCTGTGGCTGTTTAGTCACTGAATATATTCAAACCAGGGAGTGACAAACCTTTGGGCACCAACGGAAGCAGGAGACAGGGTTGGAAAATGGAACAGGGGAGTAGATCCGCCTGACGATTTAATCCCGTTCCTAGTTCTTACACAAGGAGAAATGGTTTCCAGAGGACACAGGGTTACGGTAATTGGCAAAAGAACCAGAAGCAATATGAAGAAAAAGAAACATTACACAGAGTTGTCATGATCTGGAATGCACTGTCTTGCAAGGTTGGTTTAAGCAGATTCAGTACTAACTGCCAACTGGAAATTGTGTGAACAGTTGAAGGCGCAATGTTTGCAGGGCTGTCTCATTTTAATATTCACCCAAAAGAAATACTCTACCACCATCTAGCGGAGTTGGTCATTCACTGCAGCGTTTTGTTTTGTATGGGATTAAAATCCACTCAACAGTGGATGATGAAAGATGCTTTGGGAATGCTGATGTACAACCCTCTAGGATCTGTGTTCCAAAACAATTTGTATTTATACAGCACCGTTAATGTCATAAATCTCAAGACGCTTCACAAGAACATTATTTAAAAATATAACACCGAGCCGCGTAGGAGGTATTGGAGTCTGGTTCAGCCTCAAATGTTTGCCAGGGAGCCAATGCAGGTCGAATGGAGTTTGGTGCGAAGTCGAGCGTGGCTAGCAGAATTTAGGATGAGTTTATAGAGGGCAGAATGAGAGGCCAGCCAGGAGTGTGCTCGAATAGTTAAGTTTGGAGGGAGTGGGTGTCGAGGGAGTGGAGTCTCTGGCTCTATTATTTAATTGGAGGAAGTTTCTGCTCTTGCAGCACTGGCAGGGTGACCAACCATCTGGCATTTTCGATACTTCCCCTAATTTGGTCTTTCGTCTTGGGTCAGACTTTCCTGAAAACATTTTGTCCCCAGTTTCTTCTTTTGCCAGAGACTTTGTTTTCGTGCACATGTCTGGCCCGTAAAGTACATAGTTTTGAGTTCTGGGAACTCCTGTGATTAAACGGGTGGGCTGCTAGAGTGTAGCCCACCCCCCCCGCTCCTAAAGATACTCCCCCCCACACAAGCCAAAGTGATTTTCTTGCCCTAAGTGGGCACCCTGAGATGTGAGGCGAGCAGCCTGATTATTTAAGAGACAGTGGAGGGGTTGAGATGTCGTGGTGGTGTGTCAGAGCTATGTAAAAACAAATGTTGTGCTTTCAGATGCTGTTGTTGAGGAGCAGTATGTAGATAAGAAATTGGAGGGAGCAAGGTTAGATCTTTAGGGGGCAGCAGAGATAACTGTGGGAGTGGGATGACGTGATACTCTGCCCACGATTAGATGGGTGAGAATGGAAAAAACTATTTGCTAACATTTCTGTGAAGTACCTTGGAATGTTTTGCCACATTAAAGGTGCTATATCTGTGAAGTACCTTGGAATGTTTTGCCACATTAAAGGTGCTATATCTGTGAAGTACCTTGGAATGTTTTGCCACATTAAAGGTGCTATATAAATATAAGTGTTATTGATGCAGGAAAACCCTGAAATGAAAATTCCTACTTTCTCTGTTACGGACATCAGTTACCTCAATGAACACAAAATTCACAAGGGATAAAAAGGAAATCTTTTTAGGAGCAAGTCTTACCGTGTCTATTGGAAGCTTACCTCCACACCATCCTCTCCAGTGTAGCCACAACGGGTCACCCTGCAACCTGGTACCCCAAACACAGTCATCATGGCACTCCACATGAAGGGTAGCTTGCAAAGGTCATCAGAGACACCCTCTTGCAGCACCCTCACTGCAGACGGACCTGAACAATATAAAGAACAGCTCCATGTTATCTGGAAGGTTCCTGCACTCCCTGGCAGAGAAGAAAAATGATTGCAAGTTTGTTGCACCAAACAAGATCCTAAAGGACAAAGGATACTGAGGTCCTTGAGACACCAGTATGCTTCACTGGGCGTGGAGATCTCAAGTTAAAGAGGGCAAGTTGATGGTTGGCTGGGATTAGAAAAAGACTTGCAATAGCCTTGGCTTAATGAGTAGCACACTTGCCTCTGACTCAGAAGGTTGCAAGTTCAAAGACCACTCCAGAGATTTGAGCACCTGAAGCAAGGCTGATACTAATACTGGAGTGCTGTACTCTAAAAGGTTGCTGCCTTTCCTACAAGACCGTCGACTTCTGAGTTGTAAAAGATCTCATGGTGCTATTTCAAAGATCAGCAAATTTCTCCCTGGCTTTTGTTGATACACAAGGAAGAATTAGTTAACATGTTCAAGATTGACCAGTTTATTAAGTGAGACCTTGGAGCAGAACTTGGATATCCTATCAATAGAATTTTCCAAGATTGTAACTGTTACAACCACAGGACTACTGTAACTGTGACCACATGATAGTTGAAAGTTGCTAATACTGAATAGACGAGATTAGAAGGCAGCATGCAGCACAATAGACAGGAAAGGAAAAAAATCTACCTGAAAAAATGTGTAAGGAGCAATTTATTTTGTTTAATACAAAGAGAAGACTACATTTCTTGTACTCTCTGCTAACACTTGTAAACTGACTTCGTAGAAATAAAAATATTTAACCCCGAGCTTTCGACCGACTTTGTTAGTGCTCAACTAAACAATGCAAGTTTTCTTCAGTAACAGTGTGCTGACTAAGATTTGTCCCATAACCACCATCGTTAAAACCAGATTATTTGGTCATTATCACAGTGCTCTCAGTGGGAGCTTGCTGTGTGCAAACTGGCTGCCATTTTTTCCTACATTACAACCATGTTTTTTTTTAAATTTATTAGATGTGGGCGTCGCTGGCTGAGCCAACATTTATTGCCCATCCCTTGACAGGTCATTTCAGAGGAAAGTTAAGAGTCAACCGTATTGCCGTGGGTCTGGAGTCACATGTAGGACAGACCAGGTTAGGGTGGCATATTTCCTTCCCTAAAGGACATTCGTGAACTAGATGGGCTTTTATGACAATTGATAATGGTGATGTCATGGTCATCATTAGATTTTTTAATTCCATATTTTTATTTAATTTAAATTTCACCATCTGCCGTGATAGGATTCGAACCTAGGTCCCAGAGGATTAACCTGGTTCTCTAGATTACAAGTCCAGCGACAATACCACTGCTTCATTGCCGCCACTTCCCCTTTGCTCTCCACATTTCAGAATAATTTGTTGGTTGTAAGCACTTTAGGACGCTTTGAGGTGGTGAAAGTTAATAAGGAAAGATTTATTTCTCTTGGTTGACGGTGAACTCTCAGATACTTGGTTAATCACCTTAGGGAATCCAAATGGAGCCTCTCTATGGTTTACATTGGAATTTAGCATCGTCCAGGTGACTGCCTGACAGGAGAACGGTAAGTTTGATTGTTCGGTGTCTGGATGGGATGGACTGGCTGGTTGATCATGGATGAGATTTTCTGCACGCCCCCGCGGCATGTTTCGTCGCAGTGGAGGTAGCTGGCCATTGGCAGGCAGAGGGAACTTCTAGTCCCACTGCTGTTAACGGGTTTCTGGCCGGGGATTCTGTCCGCGGGACCAGAAGATCCCGCCAACATGAATTGTTGGCTGGAAAATTCCTGCCCATGTTTTTTTAGACTGTGCCTTCTGGTGAAGCAAAGCATTTCATCAGATGTCTTTCAGTTCCACCACTCATGGGCCGAAGTGTGATTTAGGGGCACTCGGGTAGCTGTGGAAATGAAATGAAAATCGCTTATTGTCACAAGTAGGCTTCAAATGAAGTTACTGCGAAAAGCCCCTCGTCACTACATTCCAGCGCCTGTTCGGGGAGGCTGGTACGGGAATTGAACCATGCTGCTGGCCTGCCTTGGTCTGCTTTCAAAGCCAGCTCTTTAGCCTTGTGCTAAACCAGTCCCTTCTATTTCACTGAAACGCAAACCACCCCTCCTCAGGAGAGAGCAATGTGCACCCCCTGCCTTCCAGAAGTTGGAAGTTTAAACATACAGGAAGTGCAGGCAGAAAATCTGTGACCTCCAAACATTTAAGCACAATCAGTCAATCATCCCTCCTCCACCTTTCAAAGCAGATTTAATACTGCACTGCGATGAGATGCTCTTTGAAGTCAAAAAGATGAGAAAACACCCCTCTCCAGGAAGTCTTACCCTGCACGGTTTGGTCCCGACATTGCTTTTGTCCTCCCAGGTTTAGCATCAACACAAAACTCGCAATGCTTTACGTGAATGCCAAATCGCAATGATGGACGTGAAGACGCAGGAAACGGAATCACATGACACAGGTCAACTGACTGATTTTTGTTTTGTTTCTCGTGAATGCTCCTAGATGAGATGTTAAAGTGAGGCCCTATCTGCCCTCTAGAGAGGAGGTCAAAGGTTCCGCAGCCACCTTTTCAAAAAAAGAGGATGACAGTTCTCCCCGGTGTTCTGGCCAATGTGATCTCTCAATTAGCATCATCGGAACAGATTCAGACAATCGGTCATTGACCTGAAGTGCCATTTCTGTTTTTTGCTTCATGGAAACTGCTGACTTACTTTGTATTTCTTTTTTCTTTCTTTATTTAAAAAAAAAAGTATACAATTATTTTTTCCAATTAAGGGGCAATTAAATGTGGCCAATCCACCTATCCAGCACATCTTTGGGTTGTGGGGGTGAAACCCACAGACATGGGGAGAATCTGCAAACTCCACACGGACAGTGACCCAGGGCTGGGATTCGAACCCGGGTCCTCAGCACCGTAGGTAGCAATGCTAACCACTGTGCCACCGTGCTGCCCTTACTTTGTATTTCTAGCATTTTCTATTTCAATTTCAGATTTTCAGCATCCGCAGTATTTTACTGTTGATGTACCACTTGCTTTTGGGAGCTTGCTGTGCTATTTTGCACATTACACTTCAGTTGAATTTAATTGGTTGTAAAGCACGTGAAGGGCATGATATAAATGTAAGTTCTTTATTTATATTACATTTTTATTTATTTTGAAAAAAATAAATAAATGGTTCATGTATAATTCTGTGGCTCTCCTGTGGTTGTCTTTGTGGATTGGTTGGGCCAGTATCTATAAACGGGAGAAGTCCTGAGAGTGGAGAGTACACGGGCAAGCGCAGATATCAAACTGTAAAAATTAAATGTGTGGCTCAGTCAGCATCAAACAATAGATACAACTTTGACTGTTCTAGATTGGTCGGCGGCGGTATGGAGAAGGGGTCACCTTGCAGCGCAATCAGTCCCGCCTCCAAAAACTCCAGGTCAACGTCATTCCCAGCAGCTTTAAACTCGGCCAATTTCTCCTAGGGAGAGAAGGAAGGCAATAAGCACAGACCCACACCTCGGAGGACGAGGGCTCCTCATTTAACATTCCCAGCACGAACCAGGCTAATCCAAACCACCAGCCTGGCCCCAGGAATATGAATATGCTCAAGATTGACATCAGGAGCACCATCTGCAGATTGTGTGAAAGCCCCATACTCCATTATCAATCAATCCCAAAAACTTTCCTTAATTTGCAAAATGCCCCACAAAGTTTCAGTTTTCAAAAAAAATGGTAATTTAATTTCCATGCAGCTCTGCAGAGCAATTCAATGTTATTATTTAAGTTTTAACACCCTACCAAAAAGAACAGCCCAACTCAAAACAACAAAAATTACCCTGCTCTCTATTTTTTTTAATTGATAACCAGAGTGGGATGTACTGTCTAAGCAGGGACAATTCAGGAGTTCTCAAAGCTACAATTCAATCTGGAGGTGTGCAGCTCAGCACTGAACTGAGCGGCAAGTTCACCTGCTGAGACATTAGCCACTTCATTGTGTGTGTATGTTCCCACATTCATGATGCATACAGGAAAGCCAACCTACCTTCATGTGAGCAGAGTCCTTGTCAGCACAGCCAGCATTTGACACGATGTATAGGTATCCGTCTGATGTCCGAGTCACAATCAGATCATCCTTTATCCCTCCCTTCTCATTGGTGAAGAGTGACAGCGTACCCTGAACAAAACAAAAAGTGAAGAATTTTTGTTGAAGGACGCATTGATGCCGAGGAGCAACTTCTGACGTCAAGCTCCCCCCCCCCCCCCCCCCCCCCCCCCCCCCCCACTTCGCCCCGCTTCAGGAGACAGAATAGACCAAAGAATGGAATGGGGTTTAGACAAACCTACGAGTATACTTTGACTGAGAATTGATCTCGCATGATTCTAAGTTTAGTATCAACTTTCTATGAATGTCCTTACTGTCTGCATGCAATTCATGCTTTGAAATCAGGAGCATAAAGCCTGAGAACGGTTTTTCCCCCCTCCCTAATCCATGAGGCTGAGGATAATCACAGAATCAGATTACAAACAGGACAGGACAGGAGACAAACACAGGATCTTGTGTTCTGTGCAGCTTCAGGTATTGTCACTAGAGGTGTCAGAAGGTTGGGGGTTCGAGTCTCACCCTTGAGAGTTGAGTATTAAATCTGCACCAACACTGTCACGCAGTATCGAGGGCACGCCGCAAGGTGTATTTCAAATGAGACATTAACCCATGGCTCTGCCCGCCCTCTCAGTGAATGTAATAGATCCCATTGGAATTATTTGGAGGTCCCCAGGTTCCATCAACCAACATCGTTAAGATTGATCATCTGACAACTGATCTCATTGCTGATTGTGGGATCTTGGTGTGTAAATGGATTGGTAGATGTTCTACAGTATTAGTGTTTCATGAGTATTTCAGTAGCTATGAAGCGATCTCCGGAGGTTTTGAAAAGCACCATTTAAATACAAGCTCTGCCTTTCACTGTCATGGTCTGAAACAGAACAGCACAGAAGACATGGGAGTAGAAGCAGACCATATGGCCCATCAACACTGCAATGATTTTAGCTTTATTTTTTCACTGCATTTTGGTATGTGTGTTAAATGAGTCAACTCTGTCTATTTGGACAAGGGAGGGGTTGGAATTTTCTTTTGCAATGATGGTTCTTTGGGGTTTGTGTGTTTTATACTGGAGTTGTGTGTTGAAGGCGATTTCTTTGTTTTCCCAGGACTGGGCAGGGGGGAGGGGATTGGAGGGGAGTGAGGCCAGGGCAGGGGCCTCCACATTGGCCAGTTTAAACGAGGCAGTGAACGGGAGTGATGGGGAAGAGGGGCTGCGGCCATCTGAGCTAGTAGAACAGATTTCAATGAGCCTAGGAGGGGTGAAAAAATGGGGGAGGGGACTGATACTGGGCAAGGTGTTTTTCGAGAGGAAGTAGAGGGGAGGGGGGTGGGGTTTTACAATTCATGGGTGTCATTCATTCTACACTTTTGGGGATTGGATGGACTTGAATATTAGCTTGGGGGGGGGGGGGGGGTTGTGTGGGGGGGGGTGAGGAGATGGACTATATATATTAATGGTGACTATGGGCGATTCTTTTTGTTTTTTATTCGATGTTTGTGTTTACATGCAGGCTGTTGTTTGGGGTTGGTGGGAGGATGGGATCGTTGTTGTTAATAAGGGGATTGTCAATCTATTCGTTACAGTTTACTGTTTGTTGGTGGGCGTAAATTTTGAAAATGTGAAAAAGGAGAATAAAAAATATTTTTTTAAAACACTGCAATGATGTTACCGTGAAAAGCCCCTTGTCGCCAGATTCCACCACCTGTTTGGGTACACAGAGGGAGAATTCAAAATGTCCAAATTACCTAACAGCGAGGGCTCGATTCTCCCAAAGGGAGACTAAGTGCCAACGTCGGAGGCCGCTCCTCGCCCACTATTCTCTCCCACCCCCAGGGGGCTAGGAGCGGCGTTGCGCGAACCTTGGGCGCCGGGCCTTAACACTTGCGTCAAAGCGGCGCTCTGAGAATGACGCGGCCGGCGGCGTCTAGGTGACGTCAGCTGCGCATGCGCAGGTTGGCCGGCTCCAAACAGCGCATGTGCAGTTGCCGTCTTCCCCTCCGCTGCCCTGCAAGACATGGCGGCTTGATCTTGCGGGGCGGCGGCGGAGAAAGAGTGCGTCCTTTAGAGACGCCGGCCCGACGATCGGTGGACATCTGACGAGCACGCCGGTGGTGCTTGATCCTCTCTCCGCTCCCCACAGGCCCCACACTTACCTGCCGCGCGATGTTCACGCCGGCAGCAACTAGGTGTGGTTGCCGCCGGCGTGAACCGGTCGGAGGGCGTCCGGGCCGGAGAATCGCCGGGAAAAACGGCGAGTGGCAATTCTCCGAGCGGCGTGTCGCAAAATGCGACACGCCATTTTGGGGAGGGGAGGTGGGAGAATCGCGGGGGGTGCCAGGGCAGCGTGGCGTGATTCGCCCGGCCCTGCCGCGATTCTCCCCCCCCCCTCCGGCATGGGGAGCAGAGAATCGCGGCCCATGTCTTTCGGGACTTGTGGGAGGAAACCGGAGCACCCGGAGGAAACCCACGCAGACACAGGGAGAAAGTGCAGACTCCACAGAGTGACCCTCACCGGGAATCAAACCTGGGACCCTGGCGCTGTGAAGCAACAGTGCTAGCCACTGTGCTGCCATACTGCGTGTCTTTTAAAATAAATTTAGAGTATCCAATAATTTTTTTCCAATTAAGGGGCAATTTAGCGTGGCCAATCCACCTACAGTGCACATCTTTGGGTTGTGGGGGTGAGACCCACGCAGACACTGTGTGAATATGCAAATTCCACACGGACAGTGACCCAGGGCCAGGATCGAACCCGGTTCTCAGTGCCGTGAGGCAGCAGTGCTAACCACTGTGCCATCATGTCGCCCGAGTGCGTGTTTTTTGATGAGAGAAATTTGATCCGCACCTGGTTGTCCTGGAGCTCAGAGATGTCCCCGACGACCAAACTCTCCATGAACTTCACTCGATCCTTCCCAGTCACCTTGCTCTGAAACAAAAGACACACTCAAGAGTGAACACTATCCTTGCACAGCAGACTCAAGAGCTTCAACTATGTCAGAGATTAAATAAAACATTGTGTTCTCAAAGCTGGAAGTGGATTGCAGATGCAAGGTGGAGAACATGGAGGGCAGCACGATAGCACAAGTGGATAACACTGCGGCTTCACAGCGCCACGGTCCCAGGTTCGATTGCCCGCTGGGTCACTGTCTGTGTGGGTTTTGCACGTTCTCTCGTGTCTGCGTAGGTTTCCTCCGGGTGCTCTGGTTTCCTCCCACCGTCCAAAGCAGGTTAGGTGGATTGGCCATGATAAATTGCCCTTATTGACCAAAAACGTTAGGAGGGGTTATTGGGTTCCGGGGATAGGGTGGAACTGAAGGCTTAAGTGGGTCGGTGCAGACTCGATGGGCCAAATGGCCTCCTTCTGCACTGTATGTTCTAACCACCGAACATCTCCTACTCCTTCATGAGGACTGAGCAACAAACTGAGATTTTAAACGTCTACTACATGAAACATACTTTTGGAGTGGGCATCATTTTAAATATATACATGAGGATGCTGGTTTGACCTCAAGCAAAATCCCAGACCAACCTCAGATCTCCACTGTCTGCAACCCTCCAGACAGGTATTTTACCCTAGTGTCTGTTCGATGTACTCAGTCATTTCAGTCCAAATCTATCCCTACAACTCTAATCTTAGTACTTGGCCCCTATCTCCAGAATCTTCACCGGCACTCAACCCTCCAAGATAGTGATGGTCACCCAACTTTGGCTTCTTGACCATCCAGGAGTTAAATTGTCCTGCAATTGGCAGATGTCCGTTGGCTGGCTAGGCCTCAAGCTCTGGAATTCCCTCCTTGGACTGCTCTATCGTCACCACCACCCCATCAGTCCAGTTTTTTGGCTGTCTGCCCCAATATCTCCTTTTGTGGTTCAGTGCCAAATTTTATTTTATCAAGCTTGTGAAGCCTCTGGGGGCATTTTATTACATTAAAGGGGCCATATAAATAAAAATAATTGTTATTGCACTCTCTCAGTCTGAGCCTACCCCCATGAACTCCTATCCAACATTTTGCTATCTCAGTCCAAACCTGCCTTTCTAATCCCAATTCACTTACTTGATCAACAGAGCCTCAAATGCTTGTGTCAAACGTGGTTTGATACCTTTGTTATTAAGTAGCTTGGGGTATTTTACTATATTAATGCAAGTTGTTGATTGATTGTTCCATATTACCACTTCATAGGGAAGAAATGTTTAATTCTCGAGTCTCACGAGTTTCTCGCACAGAATCACAGGAGGCCATTTTGTGAAAGTGCCATCACCTTTTGGCCAGGTTTCTGTTAAGTCCACGAGGTCGATTCACCAGGATTTGAGACAAATTGAACATAACTACCTAATTTTAATAATAATATTCTTTATTAGTATCACAAGTAGGCTTACATTAACACTGCCATGAAGTTACTGTGAAAATCCCCCCGTTGCCACACTCCGGTGCCTGGTCGGATACACCGAGGGAGAATTCAGAATGTCCAATTCACCTAACAGCACGTCTTTGGAGACTTGTGGGTGTAAACCAAAGTGCCCGGAGAAAACCTACACAGACACGGGGAGAACGTGCAGACTCCGCACAGACAGTGACCCAAGCCGGGAACCGGGTCTCTGGTGCTGTGAACAACAATGCTAACAATTGTGCTACCGTGCCACACTTTTGAAAGCTTTGCTATTAATAAAACCGTTTGCTTTGTTAAACACTCTCTCAAACTGCCCTGTTAGCTTCAATAATCGGTGCACATGTACAATTGGGTCCCTCTGCTCTTGAACACACTTTAGATTTGTACCCTTCGTTTTATATTGTCTTGCCGCAAATTTCCTTCCAAAATGAATCACTTTGCACAATTCAAATTTTATTTGCAACTTTTTCCTACTTGTCAACAACTCCAGGTTTATGTCAAGTGAGTACTGGCCGTCCTCCTAAAGAATGGAGTCCACCAGCCTCTGTTGCTCCACCTTCACTATCTTCACCATATGCACTTTGTAGGAAATTATCTCCTCTCTGATGACCACCTTAAGGGCGTCCCACAGCATAGGTGGTGAGATTGATTCACTTTTACTTAATTTAATATATTGCCAATGGCGGTGCCATGCATTTACAGAATCTCTTCTCTGCTAATAATGCTGTATCCAATCTCCATGTCGGTTGCTGGGAGGGACCCGATTCTTGTGCCAAATCAACAAAATGGACGACATGGTCTGGAATCACAATCGGCAAGTAACCCATCACCTCCATAAAAGGGAGGAGAAACCTATCCACCATAAAGAAGCCAATACACCAGTATATCTGGTGCACATGGGAGAAAAAGTAAAATCTTTGTCACCTGGGTGCAAAGTGCGCCACGTATCTGCGCCCCCACCCCCAGCCCATGAAAAACGACAATGCCTTAGCCACCCCTGATGGAACCAGAGATGTGGGCCTGGACCGATCCATCCTGGAGTCCAGAGTACAGTTTAAGTCACCATCCAAAATAAGCTGATTTGAATCCAAATCGGGGATGGAGGCCAGCTGTGTACTAATAAAATCTGTATCTTCCCAGTTTGGAGCATAGATATTAACCAGAAACACTGAAGTGCCCACCAAAGAGCCACAGGCAATCACATGTCTATCACTGGGGTCAGCCAACATCTTAAAAGAGGCAGAAAACTGAACCTTTTTATTGATTAATATTTCCGCACCCCGCTGCCACATCCTGGCACTACCATCTAAGCCCAAATTAAAACCTTGTCTGGCCCCTGACCAGTAAATGAATTTCCTGCAGAAACACCACTTCGGCATTTAAACTCTTACGGTGAGAAAATATCCTTGACCTTTTCACTGGGCTATTGAACCTCAACATTCTGGGTGAGCAAACGAATTGGGGGCCTTCCACCTCCTGCCTCGATCAGGAGTCAGCCATTTCCACCAAAAGGGATTATGCAACAGTTGCATTGAAAGTACAGCAACCAGGCCCTCCTAAGATGGCCGCCAAACCCACTAACAAGATTAATCAAAGAAAAATCTGCAGTGGCCGTCAACAAACTACCCCCCCCCCCCCAATCCCGCTAACCCCAAATACGCAAGGCGAACATAAACAACTAAAACCTACCTCTAATAACCCTAACCCCAAACTGAACAAAAATACTAAGCTCATTATCTAAAACGGAACTACTATAATGAGCTGTAGTCAACCCCTCAACGCCACTCCCATTGGCTAACTCTCGCTAGCAGGACGGCTCCCACACAGGATGAATAAAAATGCTTATAGAAAAAAAAACACATCATATAAAAACCCCTTAAAACATAGTACTCCAAAAGGGAGCTATATATTTTCACAACAATTAGAACAAAAATCCACGTGACTCTAAACTCTAAATCCCTGACCTAAGCCTAATTTATAAAACATTTAACCCCAACAAGAACAGAAAAATGCAAACATGAGCATATCCCATATCCAAAATTCAAAAACCTCAATCAACTCTCATACAGCCCATGCTTCTTTACCATGGAATCCGGCGCTCAAAGGTCATTCTTCGTCACACTAGGTACACCTCCCCAAACTGGAATCCGCTTTTGTAAAGGGTGGCCTTCGCTTTGTTGAACACTGCCGGCTTCTTCGCCAGCTCCGTTGCCACATCTTGGTAAAATCCAACGGCATGGCCTTCCCATTTGTAGTCGCGATGCTTTCTTGCCCCATCTCAGGACCCTCTCTTTTTCTTTGAAGCTGTGAATCTTCACAGTTACTGCTGGTGGTGGTTTATCAGGATAAGGATTCGGTCGGAGTGCCCAGTGGGCTCATTCCAGCTCGAGAGGGGATGCGAGCCCACCCTCCCGCACCATCTTCCCAAACATACTCGGTGCGAGTTGGACGTTCCATATCCTCTGGCAGTCCCACAGTTCAAATGTTTTGCCTCCAGGGTTCTCCAAAACATTCATTTTAACGATTTATTCACAATCAGCGATTTATTCACAACAGCCATCAGAGACATCTCAGCTTCCGGAGAGGAAATCTGGTCATTATGCCTCGAAAAGGCCACATCCATGCCTTGTACCGTGGTGCCATGTGTTTTTACCGTTTCGTTGGTCCTCTCCAAAGCCAAACGGATGGAAACTAAGGCCTCCTCCATCGACACAGCCAGCCAGTGTTTGTCAGATTCTGTCGCCAAGGTGCTTGTAAGCATCTCAGCAGTGGCTGGAGTCCCAGAGGCTGCCTCCATTTTTTCCTACCGATGATTCCAAGGGGCCTTCCACTCTGTCGACATACCTCTCCTTTTAGCCTTTTTTCCACTGGATTTTCTGGGCATTTCACCTATGTAGATTCCTTATCCCATTCAATATATGGGTTTTTAAACAAAAATAACCCCTAAAACTATGCAAAAAGGGCTAAAAGTGCAATGCCCTAGCAGGAGCCACTTCGTACACATCTTCCCCCTGCATAATGCCACTGGAAGTCCAGAATGCAAAAGATAATCACCGCCTTCTTCTTAACCCTCTCTTTCTGCATCCTCACCTCCAGCAATAAGTGTGAGGAGCTCAGACTACACGGTCACTGCAATTTAATTAATCCGATCATCTGCCTCTACTACATTCCTCCCTTGAAACCTGGTCAAACCTCTCCTAAATCTCATCCTAGCCCCAGATTTATATATTTCTTTAATTTTTGTTCTAACTCTCCCTTCATACCCTGTCTGAGCTCATCTTACCCATGAAACCCATTGCTTGTGTTATATTCAAGAAAGCAAGTTGGTGAAAGATACAGACAATCTTAACGCAGTGGAAGATTTATTGACCGAGCATAACATTACAAGCATACATCTCCTAACGTAAATACATCCCAGTTTTAGTGAGTCTTTTTATATGTCTACAAATGAAATTCCAATTTAAAGCCCTCCACCAGTACATCATCAAAATAATTTATATACAATTAATATTCTATGTCCTCCACCTAACTACCCTGCCTGGTCCAAATGTGTGCCAATATTGAAAACAGTTTTCTCTTTTCTGGTGTTTAAACCTGTAGTCACCATTCCTCTTCTCCAAAAAGCAAACCTTGACCCACTGTCCTTGCAAACAGCCACCCCGTTTCCAAACTCCCTTTCCTCTCCAAAGTCTTTGAATGTGTTATCTCCCCAAAAATCCATTCTGATCTTTCTCCCAACTCCATTTTTAAATCCCTTCAGTCGGGTTACTGCCCTTGTCACAGTATTGAAAAGATCTTTGAAAACTCACACATCCTTAGGCGATTGTGACAAAGGTGAAGCTATGGGCTGGTCACCTCAAATCTGCCTGTGCTAAAACCAATCGCTTTTCTGTAACTCATTCCCCAATGGATGCAGAATATTTTACTCCCTTATATTTCTCACCTGTCCGCAGAGCTTGGCATCATTGGTAAAACTTACATGACAACAAATCCTCCCCGTCACGGTTACAATGAAGTGGGGGAGCTTCTTGAAGTACAATATCCAGAATCTGGTCTTACCTGCAGCATGTGCGAGACGTCAAATAATGAGGAATGCTGACGGGTGTGCAGATGTGAGCTGATGTGACTGTCCTTGTACTGAACAGGCATACTCCATCCTGCAAACTCCACCATCCGAGCTCCTTTACTCACATGGAATTCATATAGTGCTGTCTTCTTCAGAGATTCCTGAACAGAAAAAACAAGTAAATTCACACGTGGGCACCGAATTATATCTTGGCATTGTTAGGGCTGAATTTGAGGATTCATTTATTTTAAAAATGGACTCCAAATACTCGGCATAGGTCTCCCGTCTATCACAAAACAGTTGGGTGGATTTTCCTCTCTCCTCCTGACCTACCACACAAGAGGAATACATCAGTCGCTTTTATATAGCTGGACGATGGGGGGAGAAAGTAAGATAAAAATAGATACTACTCATAGTTAATAGAATTTTCCAGTGTAGAAGGAGGCCATTCAGCCCATCGAGTCCACACTGGTCCTTGGAACGAGCACCCTACCTAAGCCCACACCTCGACCCTATCCCCGCAACGCAAGCTAACCTTTTGTATGGACACCAAGGGCAATTTAGCATGGCCAATCCACCTAACATGCAATCTTTGGACTGTGGGAGGAAGCTGGAGAACCCGGTGGAAACCCACGCAGACACAGGGAGAATGTGGAGTCTCGGCAGCCAGTGATCCAAGCCAGGAATCGAACCTGAGAACCTGGAGCTCTGAAGAAACTGCGCTAACCACTGTGCTACTGTGCCGTCAACTAATCTTGTCCTTGCTCATATAACATTCTCTTTAACCTAGATCTCTAACCCAGTTTATTTTTTTTTAAATTTGTTTTTATTCAAAATTTTTCAAACCACTACCGAAAGAAAACAACAGAAAATGTAATAGTAATAATGAAGAAAAACAAATTAACAACTTAACAAAGCAAGGTGGGGTATCTGCCCTTTACAAGTAAAATAAATCCACCACCCATACCGCCCCCCCAACTCTCCCCCCCCCCCCCCCCCACCCCCAGTTTGCTGCTGCTGCTGACCTCCACTTAACGTTCCGCGAGAAAGTCAAGGAACGGTTGCCACCTCCTGGAGAACCCCTGCAAGGACCCTCTTAAGGCAAACTTTATCCTTTCCAAACTTAGTAACCCAGCCATGTCACTGACCCAAGTCTCCACACTTGGGGGTTTCCCGTCCCTCCACATCAACAAGAGCTGTCTCTGGGCTACCAAGGAGGCAAAGGCCAAGACTCCGGCCTCTTTCGACTCCTGCACTCCCGGATCTTCTGACACCCCAAATATCGCTATCCCCCAGACTCGGCTTTACCCGAGTGTCCAAGACCTTGGACAAAGCCTTTGCAAAGCCTCGCCAGAATTCTGTAAGTGCCGGTCATGCCTAAAACATATGGACATGGTTTGCTGGGCTCCCTGAACACCTCACACACCTGTCCTCCACCCCAAAGAACTTGCTCATTCTCGCCACTGTCATATGCGCCCGGTGCACCACCTTAAACTGAACCAGGCTAAGCCTGGCACAAGATGAGGAGGAATTGACCCTGCCCAGGGCGTCCGCCCACAGGCCCTCACCCAGCTCCTCCTCCCACTTGACCTTCAGCTCTTCCACCGAGGCCTCCTCCGCCTCCTGCAGCTCCTGGTATATGTCCAATACCTTTCCATCCCTACCCACATGCCCGAGACCACCCTGTCCTGTATCCTCAGGGCCAGCAGCAGCGGAAATTCCCCCACCTGCTTCCTCACGAAAGCCCCGACCTGCAGGTACCTAAAGGTATTCCTTAGGGGCAACCCAAATTTCTCTTCCAGCGCCCTCAGGCTGGCAAAAATCCCGTCAATAAACAAGTCCCCCTCCTTTTGATACCCGCTCTGTGCCAGCTTAGGAATCCACCGTCTATTCTACCTGGAACGAACCTGTGATTATTCTGTATCAGGGCCCAGACTGAGGCCCCTACCTCCCCCTGAGCCGTCTCCACTGACCTCAGATCCTCAATGTCGCCATCACCACCGGGCTCGTGGTGTGCCGTGTCGGCGGGAGCGGCAACGGTGCCGTTATCAATGCCCCCAGGCTAGTATCCCTGCAAGTCGCCTCCTCCAACCGTTTCCATGCCCCCCCCCCCCCGTCCCCACTCCCTCTACTACCCATTTCCGAATCATGGATATATTCGCTGCCCAGTAAAAGGAAGACAAACAAGAAACTGGGGAAGACAGTCATCTTCACAGACTGCACCCTGCCCGCCAGGGAAAGCGGCAGCATGTCCCACCTCTTAAAGTCCTCCTCCATCTGATCCCCCAGCCATGCTAGATTGAGCTGGTGCAGGGCATCCCAACTCTTAGCCACCTGTATGCCCAAATAGCGAAAGCTCCTCTCCACCATCTCAGGCGGTAGCTCTCCTAGTTTTGTTTCCTGGCCCCTCGCATGTATCACGAAAAGCTCGCTTTTCCCGACATTCAACTTATACCCCGAAAAGGCCCTGAAATCCTCAAGGATCTGCATGACCTCCCCCATCCCCTCGACCGGATCCGAAATGTACAGGAACAGGTCATCCACATACAGTGGAACCCGATGCTCCTCCCCCCCCACCCCCCCCCCACCCCGAACCAGCCTCCTCCAGTTTCTAGACTCCCTCAGCGCCATGGCCAGCGGCCCAATTGCCAGGGCAAACAGCAGGGGGGACAGGGGGCACCCCTGCCTCGTTCCTCGATGTAGCTTAAAGTACTCTGACCGCAGCCGGTTCGTCAACACACTCGCTACAGGGGCCTGATACAGCAATTTAACCCACCCTATAAATTCCTCGCCAAATCCAAATCTGCCTAACACTTCCCACAGGTACTCCCACTCCACCCGATCGAAGGCTTTTTCCGTGTCCATTGCTGCCACCACTTCTGCATCCCTTCCTTCCGAGGGCATCATGATCACATTCAGGAGACTCTGCATATTTGTGTTCAGCTGCCTGCCCTTCACAAACCCAGTCTGATCCTCATTGATCACTCCCGGGACACAGTCCTCAATTTTGGTGGCCAGGATCTAGGCCAACAGTTTGGCATCTACATTAAGGAGCGATATCGGCCTGTAGGAGCCACATTGCAACGGGTCCTTATCTTGCTTAAGGATGAGTGAGATCAGAGCCTGCAACATTGTCAGGGGAAGAATTCCCTTCTCCTGAGCCTCGTTGAAGGTTCTCAACAATATCGGGCCCAACAGCTCTGAGAATTTCCTGTAAAATTCTACGGGATATCCGTCCGGTCCCGGGGCCTTGCCTGACTGCATACCCTCCAAACCCTTAACCAATTCCTCCATCTCAATCGGGGCCCCCAAACCCACTACCCCTCCCTCCTCCACCTTAGGGAACCTCAGTTGGCCCAAGAATCGCTTCATCTTCTCCCCCCCCCCCCCCCCCCAGGGGTTCTGACTCATACAGTTTACCATAAAAGTCCTTGAAGACCTCATTGATCCTTGCCGAACTCAGCACCGTGTTACCCCCCGTCCCTAATTCCCCCAATTTCCCTGGCCACCTCTCTCTTCCGTAGTTGGTGCGCCTTTTCCCCATACCCGTACACCGCTCCTTGTACCTTCCTCCACTGAGCCTCTGCCTTCCCTGTGGTACGCAAATCAAACTCTGCCTGCAGACTCCGCCGCTCTTTTAACAACCCCTCCTCGGGGGATTCCGCATACCTCCTGTCCACCCTAAGTATCTCCCTCACCAACCTCTCCCTCTCCATCCTATTCCTCTTCTCCCTGTGGGCTCTGACTGAAATTAGCTCCCCCCTGATAACTGCCTTCAGCGCCTCCCAGACCACACTCACTGACACCTCCCCAGTATCGTTGGTCGCCACATAGCTTTGGATACTCCTCCGAATACGCCCACAGACCTCCTCATCCGCCAATAGTCCTACGTCCAGTCTCCACAGAGGCCGTTGGCCTCTCTCCTCCCCCAGCCCCAACTCCACCCAGTGCGGGGCATGGTCCAAAATCGCAATGGCTGAGTACTCTACCCCCTCCATTCTCGGGATTAGCGCCCTACTCACCACGAAAAAGTCAATCCGCGAGTACGCCTTGCGAACATGGGAGAAGAAAGAAAACTCCTTTGCCCTTGGCCTAGCGAATCTCCACGGGTCCACTCCCCCCATTTGGTCCATGAACCCCCTCAGGATCTTGGCCGCTGCGGGCCTCTTACCTGATCTAGACCTAGACCGATACAGTGCCGGGTCCAGGACCGTGTTGAAGTCCGTCCCCCCCCCCCCCCCCCCCCCCCCCCCAATTACCAGACTGCTTGACTCAAAATCCGGAATCCTACTCAACACCCGCTTCATGAACCTTGCATCGTCCCAGTTCAGAGCATACACATTCACTAACACCACTCAGGCCCTCTGCAGTTTACCACTCACCACAATATATCTACCCCTTTATCCGCCACAATACCCCCTGCCTCAAATGCCACCCGCTTGCTCACCAAGATTGCGACCCCCCTGGTCTTTGCATCCGGCCCCGAGTGGAAGACCTGCCCCACCCATCCCTTCCACAGCCTGGTTTGATCCGCGACCGTCAGATGCGTTTCTTGTAGCATGGCTACGTCTGCCTTTAAGCCCCTTAAGTGCAAAAATACACGGGCTCTCTTGACCGGCCCATTCAGGCCCCTCACGTTCCACGTGATCAGCCTGGTCGGGGGGGTTAATTACCCCCCCCCCCCCCGCCGACTAGCCATCTCCTTTTTTCGGCCAGCCACGAGCCCGCGCCTCCTGCACACTCCAGCCCCCCAACCGGAGGCTCCCCGTCCCTACTCCCCCCCTTTACTCCAAAAATGGATTCCCCTCCAATCAGCAAAGCAGCATCCCAGCGCCCCCCCACACCCTAGTCAAGCGTTCGCTTAATCCCCCCTTCCCCCACCCCCATTGCACTCCCGCAAGTCAGCTGACTCATGCTGACCCCGGCTGTTCCCGCCTCTACCTCCAATGCCCCTGTTGGCCCCCTCTACGGGTCTCCAACCCCCCCCCCCCCCCCCCTCCTCAACTAAGTGAGGTAGAGAGAGTCCCCTCCCTACACCCCGTGTACACAGAGAAAAAAAAACACAACCCTCTCAAACAAACAAACTTCGGGTGCTACCCGCAACATTGAGCGAATAAACTGCTCTCACTGTCTGGCCGGACCCCATCACCTGTGACGCAGCTCTTCCCAACTGCGACCCAACCCAGAACCCCGAGGGCCCAGGGCACAAGGAGCAACAAAAACAAAAGAGAACACGGGAAGAAAACCCAACATAACACCGCCTCCCCTACCCCCCCCCCCCCCCCCCATCAGCCCGCCCCAACAACATACTGCAGTCCATTCATTCGAGTCCAGCTTCTCGTTCTTTATAAAAATCCACGCCTCATCCGGCGTAGCGAAATAGTGGTGCCGGTCCTGATATGTAACCGACAGCCTCGCCGGTTGTAACATCCCGAACTTCACCCCTTTGCTGTGGAGAACCGCTTTGGCCCGGTTGAATCCCGCACGCCTCTTGGCCAGCTCTGCACCCCAGTCTTGGTAAATACGGATCTCACAGTTCTCCCACCTGCTACTTTGCTCCTTCTTCGCCCATCGCAGGACACACTCCTTATCGGTGAAATCTCACCACCGTAGCTCTCGGCGTCTCGTTCGCCCTAGGCCTCCTTGCCAGGACTCTGTGCGCTCCATCCAGCTCCAGGGGCCGCGGGAAAGCCCCCGCGCCCATCACCGTTCCCAGCATCGTGGTCACATACGCACCAGCATCCAACCCCTCCACGCCTTCAGGGAGACCCAGAATTCGCAGGTTCTGCCTTCTTGACCTGGTTTCAAGGTCTTCCAGCCATTTTACACCATCTAAAGTGCAGCTGGGTTTAATCTGGCCTGTCCTTTTAAGATATCTCTCAACCGTCTTAATTTAAGCATTGTACGGCAAATATTATGAATCACATAAAAGAGGTACGAGGACATGTGAGCAAAAGCTTGATTAATGTTTTAGGTATTTTAAGGAGCCATTTGGAGGACAGAGAGATTTAGGGAAGAAATTCTAGAGCACAGGGCCCATGTGGGCGAAGTCTCAGCATCAATCGAGGGTCAAAGCTTATTTCAGATGCAAAAGAGGTTGGAATTAGAAGAATTTGGGGTTGGTTGTTAAACATGGAAACAAAACGGTGCTGGTGGGGATATTATTTTCTTAGCATAGATGTACCTCGTCTTTGGCAGCCAGCTGACAGTGTAGTGATTGAAATGGCTTCTATAGATCACAAGCCTATAGCTAAAATCCTGAGAACTTACTTCCATAACACAGCCCTGTCGACAGACTAAGGGAAGGTTAATCTCGGGTGTGTGTGTGTGGGGGGGGGGGGGGGGGGGGGGGGGGGGGGGGTCATAGTGTCCTTAAAAATATGTCCAGTAGTCTTAGACATGGCTGGTTTTCAAGTAGCTGGATTGAGGTACTGACCTGTACAGGGAACACACCTATTCTGCAAAATGACAAGTAAGGTTGTTAAACATGACAAGGTCATTTTGGTTTAACATGCCCCGTGGACAACCGACATGATTGGATGAGGCAGCTGTGTAACACAGGTGATAAATCGAATTATAGCTGTTTCCTACCAGATGGATTAGCTTTAAAATACAGTCAATGGACTTCCAGTGGCAGCCATGGAGTGAGTGGTCGTACACAGGGCAGCTCTGGCTCAAAGGTGTTGGTTTGAGCTCTTTTTACCCAAAAATGGGTCATTCTGACACAAAAGTGTAGCTGAAGGTGTGGAGGAGGAGTTTTCCCATGAGGGGCATGTCTGTTGGTTACCAGACCCGGCAGAAGAAGGTTAAAGACCTGGCCAAGGAACTGGAGGAGACCTGTGGTGCAGTAGCATTTGGGAAGATAGCAGAGGGGGGAAAGGTTGCCACAAGTTGGAAAACTCCAGATGGAGCAGTCGATTGCTTTCAATCAGAGAGGAATCCCACCAGCAGCGAAAGGAGATGCAGGAAGGTCAGTCAAAGGCCACCAAGGGAGCGGTAGTAGCCCTGAAAGGATCAATGGAGAGTGTGAAGAAGTGCCTGGATGTACAGGGGTCGAAGATCTGGGAGATGGAGCAGGTGATGTCCAATCACAGCGACGGGTGATATCGTTGGAGGCGGAGGTGGGACCTTTGCAAGTCACTAAGGGAAAAGATAAAGGATCAGGATAACAGATCCCGAAGGCAGAATCTGCATATCGTTGGTTTACCAGAGTGTGTGGAAGGCACGAGTGCCATGGGATGCATCTCGAGGATGCTGGCGGGGCTGGTGGTAGAGATGGTGCTGGACAAGGCCCCAGAGGTGGTTTGGACGCACAGGTTCTGAAGGCAGAAGTAGAAAGTGGGGGAGCAGCCACTGGCAGTGATTGTGAGGCTCGATGAGTTTGTAGAGGAGAAGATCCTGGGGTAGCCAGGGAGAAGCGGAAACGTGAAAGGGAGGGGAACAGGGTCCAAATCTGTCAGGTCATTGGAGCGGAGCTGGAAAAAAAGGCACGCTGGGTTCAACAGGACCAAAGTGGTTCTACACCAAAGGCAGATCAGGTTTGGAGTACTGTACCCAACGAAACGGTGGGTGATTTTTGAAGGCCGGGAGTACTATTTTGAAACCCCAGAGGAGGCCAATGCCAACATTAGAGGCCATAAACTGGGGGAGAATCGAATGCTGATGGGAGATGGAGGAGCTGGAACAACAGAGATCAAAAGATGCGGGTAGTGTGGGGGCTGGAGAGTGGATGGATTCCTGCCCTTACTCGTCACTAGTGAATATTTATGCGCTGAATTGGGACCATGTGGGGTTTGTGAAAGGGTTGCTGGGAACGATTCCAGACCTGGACACACATCAGTTGATTATGGGGGGGGTGATTTTAATTGCGTGCTAAAACCGAGGGTGGACAGGTCAAGTCCTAAGTCAATGGGAAGGTTGAGGATGGCGAAGGAGCTGGGAGGGTTTATGGAAAGGATTGATACGGTGGATCTGCGGAGATTTCGGAACCCAGGGGAGAGGGAGTAATCCTTCTTCTCACATGTGTACAAGGTATACTCTGGAACTGACTTTTCCGTAATAAGACGAGTGGCGTTGGTGGGGGTGGTGAGGGCAGTGTAAATGGGAATTGCGATCTCAGACCATGCGCCGCACTGGCTGGAGATCGAACTTAGCTCAAGGCAGGAGCAGAGGCCGAATGAAGGTTAGATTCGGGACTTTTGGCGGACAAGAGGTTCTGTGAGAAGGTGCAGTCGGTGGTCTATGTGGAGTTGAATCAGAATGGGGAGGTATCGACGGCCACATTTTGGAAGGCATTGAAGGTGGTGTTTCGGGGAAGGTTATCTCGTTCAAGATGCAGAGAGAGACAGAGGAGGAGGAAGGAGGAGTATGGATGGTTGTTGGATGCTAGTCGAGGTGGACAGGAAATATTCAAGTGCCCCCACCAAGGAGGGGTTGGCAGAGAGAAAGAGGTTACAGGAGCAATTTATAGGCTGACGATGGGAAGCTGTGGGGCAGTTACGAGGATGAGGGAGGGTGTGGTATGAATATGGAGAGAAGGCGAGCTGTACGCTAGCCCAATGTTCTTCAAAGTCCGGGGCGGGTGTCGGGAGAGTCGCGGAGCCGTTGTCCGCGGCGCTCCCGATCGCACAAATCCCCGCGCAGCAGCCGGCTTTTCATAACGCGATCACGTTAAAAAAAAATTTTGCCCACATTGCACATGTGCACATGATCATTGGCACGCATGCGCATTCCATGAACATGTAAAAAAAAATCGGCCGCATTGCGCATGCGCGTCAGTAATCGGGCACGCATGCGCAGTGCGGCCACTATTTTTTTAAAACGGTTGCAGCTTTTTGTTTCACAAGTTCTGTAGTGGTTTTTATTCATTTATTTTATTCATTTGATTTTTTTTCCATTTATTTTATTCTTTTTTTGTTTACAAGTTCGGGGCGGGGGTTGATTTGATAAAACTTTACAGGAATATAATTCAGAACTTTGGACAAATGGAGACTCCATACTTTCCGACACTGGAAGGCTTCACCTTCATCCAACAGGTTCCGTTGGAGGAGCGTGTACGAGGGCCAAAGGAACGCAAATCCATTTCCTCCATTTTTGGCAGCAGCAAACAAGGTAAGAGAAAATGGTGGGTCAGCCGGCGTGGGTCGCGACAGTCGACTGGGTTGGGTCCCAAAGGTTGGCCGGTTGATAAAAATGGGTCCCTGTAAAAAAAGTTTGAAGAACACTGCGCTAGCCCATCAACTACGGAGGCAGGCCGTGTCTAGGGAAATTCTGAGGGTATGGTCAGGGAAGGGGGAGTTAGTGTCAGAGCTGGGAAAGATTAACAAGGTGTTCAGGAGTAATATGAGAATTTATCCCGGGCCGATCCAGGTGGTGAGGAAGGGGAGATGGTATGTTTTTGGATGAGCTGGAATTTTCAAGGCTAGGTGATGAGAGGAGGCAGTCATTGGAGGAGCCATTAGGGCTGAGAGGTGATGGATAGCATAAAAGGGATGAAGTTGTGGAAGGCCCCGGGGCCAGACGGTTACCCGGCAGAGTTCTATAAGCAGATTGTGACTTGGTTGGCATCACATTTACTGGTGGTGTTTTGTGAGCCGCTAGAGAAGGGGGAGCTACGGAGACACTGACCCAGGCAATTACACTAATTTGCATATGCCTCGGGCGAGGACAAGTGGGTTTTCCTGGGGGTGGCAGACGAGTGTGAGAGTATGGGCAAGGACCAACAAACCATGCGCAAATGTTCTGGGGCTGTGAGAAGTCAGAGAGATACTGGGAGGGGGTGTTTGAAAGGTTATCAAAGATTGTGGGGTAGAGGCCGGGCCAGATCCTATGGTGGCGATTTTTGGGGTGTCGGCAAATGCCGGAGCTGATGGAGGGGAAGAAGGCCGATTTTGTGGCCAGAAGGGGAAGAACCCACTTGAGTGTGGGTCATACAGGCCCATATCACTGCTGAACACAGATGTGAATGTGTTGGCTAAGTTAGTGGCGGGGAGGATGGAAGGATGTGTTCAGAGGGTGGCTCCAGAGGACCAAACTAGTTTCATAAGGACAGTCAGCTTTCCAGTATTATTAGGCGGTTATTAAATGTGATCATGACCCATCGAAGGGATGGATACTGGAGGTAGTGGTCTCTATGGACGTGGAGAAGGCTTTCGAGAAGTGTGGGCGAGGACCAGCAAACCATGCGCAAAAGTTCTGGGGCTGTGAGAAGTCGGAGAGATACAGGGAGGGGGCGTTTGGAATGTTACCAAGGATTGTGGGGGTAGAGGCCGGGCCAGATCCTATGGTGGCGATTTTTGGGGTGTCAGTAAATGCCGGAGCTGATGGAAGGGAAGGAGGCCAACGTTGTGGCCTTCACGTCTCTTGTTGCCCAGCGAAGGATTCTGTTTTAATTGCGGTCGACAATGCCGGGGACGTACGACGCTGGAAAACATTGAATTGAATTGAGGGGGACCAGCGGAGGTATTGTTCATCGCACCAGGTTGGGGGGGGGGGGGGGGATATGTGTTCTAGTAAGGACGACATTCCATGCCAATCCTTATTGCACTGATTCCTAGGGTAATTCAAACTCAGCAGTTTTCAAGCAGGACTTAGATCACATGTTGGCCAGATCAGTGAACTAGCTAAGCTTTGAGAACAATCGGATAGCCACTTTTAATGACACCAGGTTATAGTTCCAGAATTTTTAAAAATGAAATTCATTTTCCAATTACATAGACGGCACAGTGATTAGCACTGCTGCCTCACAGCGTCAGGGACCTGGGTTAAATTCCAGCCTTGGGTGAACGTCTGTGTGGAATTTGCATGTTCTCTCTGTGTCTGTGTGAGATTCCTCCGGGTGCTCCGGTTTCCTCCCAAAGTCCAAAGATGTGCGGGTTAGATGGTGTTACGGGGGAGTGGACCTAGGTAGGGAGCTCTACAAACTGGCATCTGGGCTGCTGGTGCCAGCAAAAATAAAATGTGGGAAACCCAAGGCCTCCCCTTTCCAAAAGTGCAAAACTGCAAGTTTCATTCAGGGCACCAACAACACAAGGAGGGGCAAATGTGAAATGCTTCTATAACCTTCTGGGTAGTTCAGTATCTTTCCTTTATTAAAAGGCTGCAATTCAAAAAGCAGCTTTAAAGATTAATTAGACCACGTCTCTAATTGAAAGGTCTCCAAAGCTCATTCAGTCATCAAGAACAATGAATATGGATGGGAAGGTGGGATTCACTGGGGAGGGGGCCGCACGGACACGGAGAGTGGAATGCTGAGAAGCTTTGTGTCTGGAATTTGCTGAAACAGAACCTGACATCTTGGCCAACTCTTCCCAAGATTACTGGCTGATGTGCATTGTTACTGGGAATGTTCAGTCTAAGATAGATGGGGAAAAAAACAAAATTAGGTGTTGCATCAAGTGCTTGTGTAATGTTCAGCCCATGAAATTGCACACATTACCAGTGCAGTCTTACTACTCAAGTTGGGAATGACAAAGTCATATAATGGTTCTGCTGGGTGCTTTTTGGTTGTCACTGTGACCTCATTAACACTACATCCTGTATGCTTCAACCGATGCCAATGCTTATGTAGTTACATTGTATATCTTGTGTTGCCCTATTATGTATTCTCATGTATTTTCTTGAATTGTTTAATTCCCTTTTCTTCCATGTACTGAATGATCTGTTGAGCTGCTTGCAGAAAAATACTTTTCACTGTACCTCGGTACACGTGACAATAAACAAATCCAATCTAATAGGAATTTTAATTAATACACAACCATATTATATTTTGCAGAGAGTTAACACGAGATATGAAACCACCCTGAATTGGAAGTTTTGAGCTCGACTATTTTATAACACAAGTATTGCAAGTCTAGAATTTTACAAGGCTGGGCAATAATGAACAGGTTCTGAAGCCATAAATGAGAAGGGCAAAGTTCAATTGATTAGCATTTATCTTAGAATATTGCTGTCACTCAGATTCGTTCAAGATATACTGAGGGTCTATTATCTCCCCTCCTACACCAGAGTACAATTCCACATGGCCAATTAGTCCTTCATCATATTCCTAATGACTACTCTTCGTCAAGAAGGGAACATCATAGTAAAAAACAAAATCGGTTTTCACACAAACCTTACAAGCAGCTTTTCCAGCATAAATCATTAGACAGCTAAAAGCACTAAAACAAATGTTAGCATTCCTATCAGCAGGCTTGTCTAAAATTAGGAACCTTCACACTGGGGTTGAAGCTGGGATTAACAAATCACCACCTAAAACTAACAAAGTTACTGGAAAAGTGATTCCAACTAGTTCAAAGTCCAGAATATCACAGCAAACCAACCTGATAATGCTGTGATCTCCATTTCCATGGCAGTGAATATTCACAAACTGCAAAGGCTTACCCTCCAAACTACTCTAGCACTAAGCAGGTAATAAAATACTACCCCATTAGGTTTGGAATGCAGCTAGCCAGCTATCACAATACCCCTGTCCCCAATCTGGATACCATGTACTGTAATACCCAGTCCCCAGTCTGAGTAACAAGGTTCTGTAACACCCAGTCTGAATACCAGGTACTGTAATACCCAGTCTGAATACCAGGTACTGTAACACCCAGTCTGAATACCAGGTACTGTAACACCCAGTCTGAATACCAGGTACTGTAATAGCCAGTCCCCAGTCTGAGTAACAAATACTGTAACACCCAGTCTGAATACCAGGTACTGTAATAGCCAGTCCCCAGTCTGAGTAACAAATACTGTAACACCCAGTCTGAATACCAGGTACTGTAATAGCCAGTCCCCAGTCTGAGTAACAAATACTGTAACACCCAGTCTGAATACCAGGTACTGTAATAGCCAGTCCCCAGTCTGAGTAACAAATACTGTAACACCCAGTCTGAATACCAGGTACTGAAATACCCAGTCTGAATACCAGGTACTGTAATACCCAGTCTGAATACCAGGTATTGTAATACCCAGTCTGAATACCAGGTATTGTAATACCCAGTCTGAATACCAGGTACTGTAATACCCAGTCTGAATACCAGGTACTGTAACACCCAGTCTGAATACCAGGTACTGTAATAGCCAGTCCCCAGTCTGAGTAACAAATACTGTAACACCCAGTCTGAATACCAGGTACTGTAATACTAATTTCCTCCCACGTCTTTGCTATTCTTCCCCAAACGAATGTAACTTTCTGCAGCCCGGTGCCCAGGAATTACCGTGCCGCCCTGCCCTTGGCTGTAGCCGTTCCGACGCAGCTGGCTGCCGGCCTCCAGCGGCAGCCGGAGCCGCGCTGCCAATCGAGCTCCAAACGCCAGCATCACTGAGCCCGGGTCCCTCTCCGAACGCCTGCTGCTCAGCGCGCATGCGCACACCCTGCCCAGGCAGGACCGACATGGACCCGCCCACACCCTGGGAACCAATCAGAAATCTGGAACTACAACTCCCAAGGTGCATTGGGCTCAGTGTGGGCCAATTGGAAAGTTATCATCTGTTTCAAAATTCCTGCAGGCTGCCGTCTTGCCCCTTTTTGGGACATTAACAACACATCTCCCATGCTGTTTCTCAACGGGAGCTTAAGCATAGAAAAGTTGCACACTGTCCTGTGACTCAGAAGGTTGAGGGTTCAGGACCCACTCCAAACAAATTTATAATCCCTGGTTGATACCCCTGTAAGGGTATGTTGCAGTGTCAGAGGTGCTATTCAAGAGCGTTGTGAATCTTTGGAATTCTCTACCTCAGAAACTGTGGATGGACAAGTGATAAGCGGATGATTGAGATTTGTCATTTTTAATGCATGGAGATAGAATGAGAAATTGGATGATGGAGCAGGCTGAACTGTTGTCTGGACTGTTCTCACTGCTATTTCTTATATCCTGAAATAATATTTATGAAAATGGGTTTATGACACGACATAAACTTTTTAAATCAGAATTTGTAGTGCAGCATCTGTAGGTAATTTGATTCTAAATAATAAAAAAAAAATTATAACAAACCAGACAGAACCTACCAACTGCAATGGAGTCAGTTTCTTTGTCAATTAAGAAAAGTTTTAGAGGGTATACAATAGTACCCTTGTGCCTAAAGATGATTCATTTTAAATGTTTCTTCAGTAATAGGTACACAATCATTATTCTTCTGAACAAACGTACCACTTCACACTTATGTATATTGAAGTTAATTTGCCAATTACACATACATTTTATAAGTTTATGAATGTTTTCCTGTATTTTGTTAGTGTGGTGAATGTATAAGTACTGTTAATTCACCAGTATACTGTGTTGCATTATACCATGCTATTAACCCTGTGGGCTCCATCTATGGGCCACTGTGTGGCTTCACCCACAGGGGGAGATGTGGAGCATGTACAGGCTCCGCCCATGGCTCCGCCCCTTATAGAAAGTATAAGAGCAGCAGACCTGTGGAACCGCCTTCAGTATTGTACCGGTTGCAGGCAGGCAAAGTTGTAAGCTGATTAAACCATTGTTTACTTCGACCCGAGTCTCCAAGTGAATTGATGGTCACATCAATTTAATCAGCTTAGAGAACTACTATGGAGTCAGCCCTCAAACCTGACAGACTGGAACTCGATCCACAGGCCGCGGAGGCGAAATAAATTTTTTCACATCGGCTTCGGTGTTTCAAGGCCTACCTGGTCGCGTCGTCGACATCATCCGTCACGGACGAACAGAAATTGAGTCTTCTCTACGCACGGGTGAGCCATCGCATTTCTGCCCAACTCGACGAAGCCACCTCCTATACTGAGGCCCTCGCGATACTCGAACGCATCCACGTGCGGCCTGTGAATGAAGTCTACGCGCGACATATCTTCACTACTCACCGCCTGTGCCCCGGGGAGTCGCTAGATGACTATCTGCGCGACCTCAAAGCCCTCGCGTGCGACTCTAACTATCAGACCGTTACAGCCACTCAGCACATGGAACCCGCCGTCCGAGATGTTTACGTTGCGGGGGTCCGATCGAACTATGTGAGGCAGCGCCTACTCGAGAAAGGGACCCAAGACCTGGAGGACACTGCGTTCCCAGCCGATCACACGACTCCCTCGTGGGGCCCCGACCAGAGACTACCCCAGGCCTGCGCACGCGGCCGGCCGCCCACCACGGGCGGATATCTTGCCATTTTTGCGGCCAGCCCCAACACCCCCTGGCAACAATGCCCGGCCCGCAACGCGAACTGCAGCAGCTGCGGGCGAAAAGGACACTTCGCAAAGGCCCTGCCTGGCCAAGCCTAAACACTCGAACTCGAACGCACAAACTCGATCCACCAACTCTCAGCCCGCAGACCCCATAATGTGGCAGCGTGTCTGCTGACACCCGACTCCGCAAAACACATGCGACTCACGGGGGCCGCCATCTGGCCATCCTCCCCCATGCAGCCAGCCAAGTGAGATCCATGGGGGCCGCCATCCTGGGAGCCATCTTCCTCGCTGCCCGCCACGTATGATCCATGGGGGCTGCCATCTTGGTGCCATCTCCCTCGCCGCCCGCCACGTTCGATCAACGGGGGCCGCCATCTTGGCCATCACCCGCTACGCTGCTCGATGCATACGACCTGCACGGTGCAGCCACCTGGGGTGGCCACTGCCCAACACAAAATGGAAGATTACAAGGAATGCAGGGAAATGGACATGTTGCAAAAGCAAGCAGCTTGCAAAAGCGCTTGTGTATTCTGACTGCTGCAGAAACCAGACAGCACTGTGAAAGAAACAAGTTAGCATACTAATGAGGCGATACCGGGTGATTCCCAGGTACAATGGAAACAAGTTAACTCAAATCGATACATTGAATGGAAGGCCAGACTTCTCGGCGCCAAGAGAAGTCCAAAACAATAGGTCCCAAGAACCGCCCAGTGATCGAGGGACTGCCCCGTTATTGGGGAATTCAAATCAATCGATTGGGAAGAGACCCAATTGATTGCGAGAGTATATAGGGTCCGCCCAGGTGGGCGCAAGACCCTGGGAGAGGTATAAGACAGAGACCCCGACCCCCTCTCTCTCTCTGCCAGCCTCTCCTTGACCAGCTCTCTCAGCCGGCCCGCCCAGTAAGAACACCTTTATAGCAGCTCTCGAACTTGACCACGGAGAGGAGAGGCCTGGACAGCAGCCGCCATCACGTAAGTGTCATACAACGCACGCTACGAGAGTAGACACTCCTGACCCTCTTTAGTCCATAACTACTGGAAGCCTGCGGACCCAGGACAAAGCTAGAGGCCGTTGTTCCCTGATCCGGCAGTCCCCTTCTCCAGATAAGTATTGGCCTGTTAGTGGTAGGATTAGCCTAGTCTTGTAGTTTTATATGCATGATTAGTAGATTACTGTATTATAATAAACGGATCTTGTTTGAACTTACTAACTGGTGTATGGATTTATTGGTTTGAACTTGAACTTGAAACTTGTGGCGGTATCTTAACGATACCGTTAACGGTACCTTAACGATACTTAGGGCAGCACGGTAGCATAGTGGTTAGCATCAATGTTTCACAGCTCCAGGGTCCCAGTTCGTTCCCGGCTGGGTCACTGTCTGTGCGGAGTCTGCACG